>NC_068983.1:164807751-164812361 GCF_001194135.2 Octopus bimaculoides
GTGTGTGTGTGTGTGTGTGTGTGTGTGTGTGTGTGTGTGTGTGTACGTCGAGGAATAAATACCACACTAAAAAAATTTTCTAACTTTAATTGTTTGAAATAAATAGAATATTTTGAATTCAGTTAAAAGTTCCAAAATACATTTACTATTTGATCAAATAAAAAAAAATTCCCTCTTAACTGGAAAGATTCACACCGGCGTGTTCAACATTATTGAATTAAATAACAAATTGTTCGCGTTATCGATTTAATAAATGTTTTGAAAACATTAAATATAAGAAAAGCGAATATATAGACGCAGGAGCGGATGCGTGGTAGGTAGCTTGCTTACCAACCACATGGTTCCGGGTTCAGTCCCACTGCGTGGCACCTTGGCCAAGTGTTTTCTACTATAGCCTCAGGCTGACCAAAGCCTTGTGTGTGTGTTGGTGTGTTTGTCACCCCAACATCGCTTGACAACCGATGCTGGTGTGTTTACGTCCCCGTAACTTAGCGGTTCGGCAAAAAGAGACCTAAAGAATAAGTCCTGGGGTTGGTTTGCTCGACTAAAGGCGGTGCTCTAGCATGGCCGCAGCCAAATGACTGAAACGAATAAAAGAATATAAATATGAATGCATATACAAGAACTATGAATTGAATGCTTGTTACAGTCTATACGATAAAATTATGTTAGCACTTCTCCCTGGTCAGTGAATGTATTCTTGCACTGAAGAATATTTTAAATTACGTATAACCACGAATCCATAATCACTCTAAGAACACAAACTGACACACAAATTTATTTACACTTTTAGAGCAATAAAATTTGACCAAGATTTGGGGGAAACAACTCCAAAAACTTTCAGTCTCCAGCTGAATCAGATGAATATTTCACAACGTTTTACCTTACCGTTGAAGTTTCCGGCAAATCATCTAGATAGAATATTATTTAACTTGCCTGCCTCTCAACGTTTCACTTGAGAAGTGTTCATGCTGGGGCACCACCTTGAGGGATTTAGTCGAACAAATCTACCCTAGTATTTGTTATGCTTGTTTTTAAGCTTCGTACGTACTCTAGCGGTCATTAACGCTGAACCGATGAATCATAAACTAGCCAACACCAGTTATCGAGCGGTGGGTGGGGTGAGGTGATCAAATGCACACACAGAGATACATACATAGGTATAGATAGATAGATAGATAGATAGATATGCGACGGGCTTCTTTCAGTTTCCATCTACCAAATTTACACGCAAGGCTTTGGTCAGCCTGGGACTTATAGTAAAAGACACTTGCCTAAATTTCCACGCAGTAGGACTGAACCCAGAACTATGTTGGGAAGCAAGCATTTTACCACACGGCCGCGCCTGCGCCTATTTGTAGATAAGGGAAGTGTGCCGAGTAAGTATTTTTGCGTATCAATGCCGTTATCATCTCTACGCAATAAACTGTGGTGACTGGCCGAACCTCCTCTACCCAAAGCCGGCAAAGACATTATGGTTTATCAGTTGAGTCAGAAGGAAGGGGAAATGCTTAGAACCATTACAAGCTCTCCGAAATTTCTGAGTTTAATGGCGTTAACTCTCCATTTATATCATTGCTGACCAAACACTTGAAGAAAAGACTTGAGCAGAGAGAAGAGTCCAGTGGGATGTTGTGCTGGAGATAAAGGACCGGGCATAATGGTTTGTGTAGGGGATCAAACGCAGCAAAACAAAACGAGAATTGGGAAAGTAAGCGGATCTGGAATGCCTCAGTGGTGGAGGTAGGAGACCAATGAGCTCCGAGGAACAGAATTCATAATGGTAGCGACGGAAAACTGAGAGAACTTGAGGAACAGAGGATGGAATGAGGTTGTTAGGGACTGAATAAAAAGTAATAAAACGACTCTTCTCTGGATGCTGTTTGCTCTCACCCAGTGGTGAGAGCAGTACTTCATTGCAGATTTCATTTAACCTGTTGGCTGTCTGCAGTTGTGAGGAGCTGAAATATTTTCTCTCCTGAAGACAATTGCCAGTGTTTAGGAAAGATCATAGTTATGTTAAGGATAGGTTTTCACCATGGGAAATACTCGATCATGAGACCCAGGATTTGGAGTGACAATGAGGGATCTAGTTGAGTGTCTTTCATATTTAGAAGTGGTACGGTGCAGTTATTGATATAAATAGAGTTTTACGCTGTAGAAGAGACAAGACTGGTATGGCCCCACTGAAAGACAGTCTCAAGAAGTTTGTTTATGGAATCAGTGCAGGGTTGGTGTGTGATGTCCAAAATGCATGGATGATACATTGATTTGACAGAGCTATGCATAATAATGAATGTTGCTTGGTGTGATGGCAAGTATTCATTGCGGGAGGAAGACTCAGAAGATTCATCCTTAACATGACAAGATTTTTAAATGTTTTTAAAACTGACGACTCTCTCATTAAACAGCAATGAGTTGTCAGGAGTGTTTCCACTTTGTTAATAGAACCAAAAGTTGGAAACTGGCAGAACCATTAACATACTGGACGAAATGCTGCTAAGCATTTCGTCCGTCTTTGCCTTTTGAGTTCAAAACCCGCCGAAGTCGACTTTACCTTCCATCCTTTCGGGGTCGATAAAATATGCACCATTCAAGTACTGGCACCAGTGTAATCGATTGGCTCCTCCCCTCAAAACCTAAGGGACTTGTGCTAAAACTTGAGACCAATATTTTAAGGGAGCCAGTTATGAAAGAATTAGCATACTTCACATGTTGTTCTTATACTAAACTGAGCTGTATTCTCAACTTAGATATACTCTCATCAAATTCTACTGATTTTACTTAATTATTATTTCCTCGTTAGCGTAATATCTTCTATTTAAAAAAGTCACTACTGAAACATAATTGTTTGCCAAGTTTATATTTTTAGATCCTCTCCTGCCAATGTTTACCGTAGCCCTCATCACTTTTCTATTATTTCATTGTGTAAGCTAGTTACTGGTGACTACTCTATGGGGAATGTTGCATTGCGTAAAATGAGAAAAAGTAACAACGCGAAATATAAGAAAAACAAAAACAATTACTTTCTTATCTCGTAACCTTGTTAATACCCTGTTAAATATGATATGGCCTGCCCTTTACGGTTGTTCCTTATCTATTGCGTAAAAGGTTTCCAAATTAAGATTGACTGAACAGATGTACAACAAGCTACTCTGCAAAAATCTACCTCTATTGAAACGTATACTAACGAACCAAAGAAGCAGTCACCCTGCAACCTCTAACCTGCTAGAAACAACAGCCACATGTTACTCTAAACAACTCTACTAGTTTAAAAGCAGCAATGACTGTGCAGTTGCTGATCAATAGGAACAATCAAGAATGGAATGCATCGATTATGTTTCCTCGATAAAGAGTATTTCTGGTGTTAACAACCACAACAATAAGCGTTCGATCCTCGGTCGCATTGACTACTGGCATAACCTATCGCTGCAGTTTACGCAAAGATCAAACTTAAATGAGTAAATCTAGTTACAAAATATACCAACTATGGCCGTCCTTTATATTAGAGGTAGCAAAAGCTAGATTATTCAATGTGTCTTCTCCATTTTAAAATTACGCTGTTTGATTCGAGAAATACCTGGTTGCTATTTTCAGCAGGTCCAGTTATATTTCGTACCTCATCAGTCCCATTCAACCCTATAGGCACTCTCTCCTCTTGTTCGTTAAATATAACTGATATGTTAGATTAGCACAGGGTATCAAATATGGAGGGTGGATCGTTAGTTAATCCTTTATCCTATATGTATTAGGTATTCCTTTTATCGACTAAGTGGGGTGAGAGCTGACACTGTTATCCCAGGATTAATAAGACTGTCTTTTTCTCTCTTGTTTTTGCAACTCTTTCGTTCGTATCGATAATATCTGGCCTTCTTACAAATAAACATTTTGCGAAAGCAGCCTCGCATTTGACTTCTCGTTGCCTCAACCTGGATCAGATGAATTTTCGAATCTACATGGATACGATTTGAAATCAGGATACATATTGATAAAATTTTAAAATACCATTATGAACATCATTTGTAATTTGGAGCAAATTCAAATACTTTGTTTATGATCATGTTTTTGTATTCGTGAGTGCAGGAATACTGTTTTTAAATTTTGAATAAATCTAGCAATTTAGGACGGTATGGAATTGAGTGTATCGACCCCAGTTCTGAGCTGGTTTTTATTTCATCGACTCCGAAAGGATGAAAGCCAAAGTCGACCACGGCAGAATTTGAACTCAGAACGTAAAGACAAATGAAATACCGTTATACATTTTGCCCGGCGTGCTAACGGTTCTGCCAGCTCCCGGCCTTTGTGTGCAGGAATATTGAAGGGGACAAACGATTAAACAGACGCAGGAGACAGTAAAACGAGGAAAAAACAAACTAAAACTGGAACATTTCAGTCGGAAGGTAAATATATTTTGTACATAATTTATTATGTAGAAGACCAGGAGTTGCCAATTTATGGAAGTCTCCATTCTCTATGGATACCCATTGTGTCCGAGAGAAGGACAAGACGATCACTGTGAAGACTAGGTCTCAATGTCTTACAAATTTGGTGTGATAGTACAAAGAGCCGGAACATATATATATATATATATATATATATATATATATATA
>NC_068983.1:164813709-164817916 GCF_001194135.2 Octopus bimaculoides
ATATGTGTGTGTGTGTGTGTGTGTGTGTGTGTGTGTGTGTGTGTGTGTGTGTGTGTATATATGTTAGTAGATATCAAAAGAAAGACCAATAAAACTGTTTGATATATTAAGTCTAATATTTCAGGTGCTTACCGCAGTCATCGGTGCAGTAAAATGTTTATAGGCAAGGCTATTTATAGTAAATCAGTTTAGTATTAAACGCGCCACAAGAGATTAATGTGTTATCGTTTTGTTAAAACCTAAAGAAAGAATTATTGGTTCAGTGAGAAATATTTTCGCAAGAATAACTGTTAAAGACTTGTATTTAACTCGCTCACAACTCGGAAATGGCGCTGATAGATGTTCTTGTTATATGCAATGCTGTAATGTAATATGAAAGCTTGCTTATAGCAACCAGCTCAGAACAATGACAATGGGTTTTCTGTAAGCGTTATATATGCTTCTGTATACATGCGCTCATATATATTTACACGTATTAAATATAGATGTGCGTGTATCTATACGTACTTAGACGCACATATAAGCATATATATAGGAATCGTAAAATTGAGATGCTAGTGGATTATACATAGCAAAATTTCTTACTGTTGTTAAACTGTTATTGATCTTAACAAATATAGAGAGAATGTAAACATATTGAAAGTTTTTCGTAGGATATATTATTTCGATCACCGTATAAAGTTATTAGACCTTTATTAACTTTAAGTATAGACTTTGAGTGGAAGAAGGCTTAGTTAACGAAGATTACAAAGAAAATAGTGAGTAAAGTATTTTCTAAGGAAAATATTCTACGTAAAAGAGATTGTTAGTCTTAGGACAATTAATAAATATTTAAAGTTTAAAATTTACGATAGTTACAATATGGTTGAGATGACCTCAGGTAAAAAAAAAAGATCTTAAATAAAAAATTAATTAGAAATAAATAAGAAATGAGAGTAAAAGAAGAATGATATTAATATAAATAACTCAAGAAAAATTACATTCAAATAAATTAAATGGTAATAGAACATTCATTAAATAATAAAATCTAATTACAATTTTTTTGATTAATTAAATAATCTAATTGTAGAGTTTTAGGATTTCAAAAATGCGTACTACTGTCGATTTTGACGTAGAAGTGTTTGAAAGAAAGGTTTAAAAAACAAAAAGAAGAAAAAAGGAAAAGATAAGAAGAAAATGCTGCATGTGATTGCGATGGTTGCACGAATGTAATTCCAGTACAGGTATGGAATTTGGTATGAACCACAGTGAGAACAATGATGATTTTGATTTTTGTTTTGGATTGGACAAATGTGTCTGCTGAAATTTGGGAGTAGGGGAAAGTCAATGACATCGATTCCAGTGTTTCACTGGTACTTAATTTATCGACCCTGAATGGATGAAAGGAAAAGCTGACCTCAGCAGAATTTGAACTCAGAACGTAGTGACAGACGAAATACCGCTAAGCATTTCGCCCGGCGTGCTAACGATTCTGCCAGCTCAACGCCGTAACAGTGTGGGGGTAAGGTATGGAGTAAGCAAGAATAACACAATTCTGAAGCTGAACGGTTCTGTAGCCTGAAGTAAGCAGCTTCTTATCCCCAGACAAGTGCTATCCATTTTACTGAAGACAATATGTGAAATATGAGTGGAAGATACGCAATTGGAAAGCAGTAGAACCTGATGGTGTACAGGGAGTTGGGATAAAAAAAAGAGTTCAGTAGGCACCATAAATTGGTTTGCAGATCAATTTAATGCATTGATTTATGGAGAAGAAGAAATCTCGGGGAGGTTGAGCAAAGGTCGAACAGTGTTGTGCTTAAAGTATGCATGGAATGGAAATGCTGTCGATATTTACAGGCCAATTTCTTGCCTTCCATTATTGTGGATGCGACTGTTAAGAGAGATTGTAGAAGAAATTTACAAATTTCTTGATAATAGCGACATCTTACCAATGGAACAAAGGGATTGCAGGAGGAGATACAGGGGTACCAAACACCAATTATTGATAGACAAAATGGTAATGCAAGATTGTAAGCGAAGGCGGACAAATTAGGGAATTGCTTAGAGTGACAACTGCAAAGCTTCAGATATGATTCCACATTCGTAGAACTGTTTGGAATCGTAAGGAATGTAACATGTTTTCTGAAGAGAAGTATAGCAGGGTGGAAAACTGAGTTGACATCCTACGGACAAAGCCTGTACAACATGGGTCTCAGAACAGAGATATATTTTCCAGGGCGAGAGCTTATCTTCAGTGTTTTTTTTGTTTGTTTGTTCTTTGCATGGTCCCTCTGACTTTGGTGTTTAGGAAAATGAACCTGCGATATTAATTTAAGGGGAAATCTCAAAGTCAAAACAATCACCTCTTCATTGATGATTTAAAGCTGTATGTCAAGGATGAGGCACAACTGAGTTCTTTGGTGAACACGGTCCACCGTTTTAGTGCTGATATTAAGATGGAATTCGGCCTCAAGAATTGTGCTATAATGAACCTGAAAAGAGGCAAGGTACGGTCTCTGGCAGGGATACAATTATCTAACAGAGATAACGCCAATATTCGTAAAACATATAAAACATTCCAAGAATAAATGGCAGTGTTACAGCTCCAGAGAAAAGAACTCATACAAACTAAAGCCATCCTCATTAGAAGTGGAATATTCCAGAGAGACACGCTCTCTCCACTCCTTTTCTGCTTGGCACTGACACCTTTCTCTGATATGCTAAACAGAAATGGATGAAGAAACAACTGCTATGGTAAAACAATCAACAATCTTTTGTATATGGATAATTTAAAACTGTATGTTGCAAATGACGAACAGTTGGAAACATTACTACAGATAGTACATGCATTTACCAAAGAAATAAATATGAAATTCGGCTTAGAAAAAATATGTCAAAGCAGCCTTGAAAACAGGAAAACTAGTTAAGAGTAGCAACATCACACTAGATAAAGCAAATTAAATAAGGGAATTAGACCAAAGACAGACATAAAAATACTTAGGAATCAATTAACTGAATACGGTACAACACGCTCGAATGAAAGAGAAGATAAGAAAGGAATGTTAACAAATATATATAACATATAGAAAATATCACTACTAGGCATCGCACACATCCTACGTAAAACACTTTCAATACAGTGAAAATTAGAGCATCACAACAAACCACAGCACATACGCGAAGCACACAGAGCTGCACTCGGTAGTGCAGTGAAAGTACATGATAAGAATAATACTCATGAATGATGATGATGATGATGATGATGATGATGATGATGATCCTGGAGCTGGACAATATCTTGCACACAGAAATGAAAGACAAGGACATCATTGTATATTTCAAGCGCTTTAAACTTCTCTTGAAATCAAAACTCAACTCAAGGAACCTTGTGACTGCCAGCAACATATGGGAGCAGCTGCACCTCCGATTGTTTTTCATAAGAATTTAGACAGAAGGTCTGAAAGAGAACTTGAAGTTCTTGTCTCATACATACAATATCTGCGACCTTAAAAATCTGCAAGATCTTCTTAAGTTTTAAAGTACGATGGTTAAAGCATGATGCGTTCCTTCACAATCTTCTACCAAGTACGTGGGCGATCAAAGTTTACTCTAAATTAATAAAAAGAAAGCATACATATTTACACACACACACAAACATACATACATACATACATACATACATACATACATATATACATAGATACATACATACATACATCCATACATACATACATACATACATACATACATACATACATACATACATATGTATTCGTAATTTAAGCGTGAGTGTATGTACGTATTTAAAGAGATATAAACATAGTTATTTGCAGATAAATTTCTCATTCTAACATTTCTAATGTAAGTATTTAATTCGTGTAACATAGAATACCTCCGAGCCATGTTCAACTATTAAGTAGTAGAGAAGATGCCCATATTTTCTTTCTAATATATTTATTTATTCGCCAATAAAAATATCAGAATAAACTCATAAAGAAATTACCCTTAGGTAACATATTTTATGTATTCTATGTTGCCTCCTATTAACAGTACAGCACAGCTTAAATGTCGACGTCTTATATAGCTAGGTTTGTTTTTTTTTTCATGAAATCTCTCTAATTTTGGTGAAAAAGACTTAACGATAATTCCCGAAATTTAACAATTCAAATTTCATCCACTTACGGTGATTGTATATATATATATATATATATATATATATATATAT
>NC_068983.1:164820111-164820697 GCF_001194135.2 Octopus bimaculoides
ATATATATATATATATATATATATATATATACATACATATTGTGTGTGTATATTTATACATATATATATATCCATGCATGTACACATATAGATAGTTACGTATATGCGTCTAAAGGTGAGTTGCCTATGGGTCAGAGTGCTGCAGGCACGATCGCATCATGGTGGTTTCGATTCCTCCAACCAGCGCTGCATTTTGTTCATAAGGAAATCACTTCATTTTACGTTGCAGTAAGATAGGTGAGTCTGCGGAGAACTGGCGCCGTGTACAGGAGGAATGGCGACCTGCGTGCGTCGCCAGCGTGTGACGTCATTCAAAACTCCAACAAAGCGGGGGAGCGTATTGTGATCACATCTGATACTCTGGTCGATGTACTAATACCATTATATGCATGTGTGTATGTGTTTTTGTATGTTTGTGTGTGTGTGTGCTTGTGTATGTGTGTGTGTTTCTTTGTGTGTGTGTTTCTTCGTGTGTATGTTTCTTTGTGCATGTGCTTCTGTGTATGTGTGTGTTTGTTTGTGTGTGTGTGCGTGTGTGCGAGTACATGTGTGTGTGTGTGTGTGTGTGTGTGTGTGTGTGTGTGTG
>NC_068983.1:164820707-164821645 GCF_001194135.2 Octopus bimaculoides
TGTGTGTGTGTGTGTGTGTGTGTGTGTGTGTGTGTGTGTGTCTAGGTATGCATGTAATAATAAAAGTAGCCCTCGTTAGTCAGGAAGGCATAGAAAAATATTATTCAATTAAATACACTGTTCCCTTTATAATCATTTATTTTTCTCCAAAATACATTTTTATATACAGATCATTTCAAAAACCATTTCGAAAACAATGTAGGTTAATCAAATTGTTTCAAAATACATTATGACATATTCTGTAATATGATATCATATACAGAACGCATTACTGCACTCAAATACTTTCAATAATACATTCAAATCACTTCAAGATGCATTATTAAATCCTCCAAAGTACATTATTTCATAAATATAAGATTAAATATTCCAATGTACATAATTACACAACAGTTTCACTTTTAATAGGTGATAACTATTGCAATGCTTGTACGTAATGGCTAGCGACTAGACGTCATTTAATATATGCAGTACATCAACTGGAAGTAGCCTCGTCATAAAATAATTAGGTAATGAGCGAGGTGATATCATATACGTTAGTAGACCACAATTAGAATGTGACAATGTACCTTTAAATACATAATCCCCAAATAATTTGATTATAATAATGTATTTTGGGATGACGTCTTCAGATATGTAATAATGTAATTTTAAATAATTAAAATGCGATAATCTGACTTTGAATGTGTATTATTGTATTTTGAAACGATTTGATTGTAATAACTTACTTTTAACTTAATCAACTGTAATAGAAAAGGAATAGTACACTTTCTTCTTTTTAATATTACTTTTTCATACACACACTCGCTCCTTCCTCACACACATATGTAAAAACACACATACAAACATGCATACGAAAATGCACACACTTACACACACACACACACACACACACACACACACACATATATATATATATATATATATATATATATATA
>NC_068983.1:164821730-164824093 GCF_001194135.2 Octopus bimaculoides
ATATACCTCGATTTATGTTTCAAATGTACATTAATTCAGCAAGAATATAGTCAAATATTATGGCATCAATTTTAATTAGTTAACTAAAATGAAATTCATAATTCCATTATAGACAAAGTCAGTATGTCACGTAGAAGAGAATTAAATGAGATGTTTGAGAAATATTTGTCTCTTTGTCATTGTCCAAACGGTAGGGCAGTTGATCTTTGATTGATTGATTCTATAAAATGCCACAGTGATTGGCTGAAGTGTCGACGGTAAACATTTTGTGACTTCTCTGTGCTAAGCCAAGACAGAGTCTTTCTGCGTTTCAGTGTAAATAGAAACATTGATACCTTAGGCACAGTTTTACGTTGTGAGTAGTAGACAAATATAAGAGTTACTTAAGTTATTGAGAACAAATCCTTGATGCGTCATCTAATGGGAAATATATGGTATTCTGCTAAGATGTATAAAGGAAATATACGGAGCGGGTTTCAATTGCTGCAAAAAATTCCAGTACATAGTGCTGCCGGTCATTTCCCTTCTGTGTCGACACAATTGTTCTCTTTAGAAAAACTGGTCATGTTACAAACCATTGCTAAGGTTTCTAAAATGGGATCTTAACGTTTAGGACTCGAAGACTGTTCAAAGCCAGACCATATTTCTATCAATTGCTGACTCTAAAACGATGTTCAAGCATCACATCTGAACCCCGATTACACTCCTGGGACAATACTGCTGCTCGTACCACTAATCCCGCTGCTGCTACTACTACTGCTGCCCTTACTGCTGCTGTGAAACGCGAACATCCCAGAAGGCATCCAAAAACAACATTTTTTCCGGTTCGGCCACATTGCGTGGCACCTTGAACAAGTGTCTTCTACTATTGCCTAGGGATAACCGATGTTTTGTAAGTGAATTTGGTGGACAGAAACTGTATGGAATCCTCTCGTATATTTAGATGCGTATTTGCTTGTGTGAGCGTGAGTCTTTGTGTTTGTTTCCATACAGCTTGACAATTGGAGTTGGTTTGTTTACGTCCCCGTAAACAAACAGTTCGCCATAAACATGTGATAGAATAGGTGACCGGACAATTTACCGTCAACAAATTCGCTGTAGGACAATTGGCCGCAGGACTATTCGCTGTACGAATATTTTGCTAGAAGGACATTCTGCTGTAAAGCTTAGAAACTTAAAATGTGTGTTGTTAATTAAATAAGGGAGATAAAGGGAGAGTATTTACAGCAGTCATTTTCAGTAATTGCTGAAATGATATTTTAAGAACAGAAAGGTCGTTTGAATATGAGAAAGGTCATTCCTCAATGTCTTGAGAAATGAAGAATCTCTTTCTATAAAGAAGGTAAGTGATGCAGCAAGAGGAGAAACAGCAGCCAAGAAAAAATACAAAGATGTTTATAAGTACAGACTAAGCATTGTCAGAGATTACAATCAAAATCAAAAACAACATTATTTGCGTGAATTTGCATGAATTGCGTGAATTTGCAAGAACATGATTTTTAGCTTTACAGTTTTTTAGCTTAAACAAGGTGTATGACCTTCATTTTTTTTTATCCTTCTCTTCTTATGAGTTACAACAAAATGTCCTTGCGGCGAAATATCCGTACGGTGAATTATCTTACGGCGGATAGTCCTACAGCCAATTGTCTTAGATCCGATAGAATAAAAGCCTGTCCTGGAATTAATACTGGTGTTGATTTGCTGCACAAAGCCCATCGGAATAGTGCTCCAGCATGGACGCAGTCCAGCGGGGGAAGCAAATTACAGCATAAAAGAGTGAAATTGTAACTACATACCCTCTGAGCTTGCGCATGTTTGTTGTTTCTGTCCGATTTCTGATCAATTGATATGTAAAAGAACAATGGCACCTTTTAGATGATTGCACTAAATACTCAAGGGTCACACCGTAAACCGTCGACTATTAAATTCAAACACATCAATTTTATCAATCAGGGTGAATTGGTACATTATATTTATTGAGAACACACTCTTCGTCGATAGGCGATTTGACGTCTATCTCTAGCATATTAGGAGTCCACTTTCGTGGTCATTCCTCTTAATTTTGTATGTAATATAATTTTTAATTTTCGGATTATTTAATTTTATATATGTGTGTGTGTGTGTGTGCGTGTGTGTGTATGTGTGTGTGTGTGTCTGCGTGTATGTACGTATATATATATATATATATATATATATATAGTTTTAGGGAAAATAACCAATTTTCAAGAACTCATCGATGAAAATCCACTACCACATATAGAAAAATTAATAATTAAAAGCACAATAAATGAGTATAATATAAAGTAAAGTAAATATCATAAGATAAATATAATAAAAAGATTACACGTGTTTCATAACCAATT
>NC_068983.1:164824175-164828954 GCF_001194135.2 Octopus bimaculoides
ATGATATGTATATATATATATATATATATATATACATATCATATTGCCATGCTGGGCCGTTGCACTTAGCACAGTTTTTCACTCTCCATTTTTTTCTTCTTCTTAATCCTTTCTGTTGAAGAGCGTAGGCTCGAAACGTAAAAGACTTTTCCATTTTTCCAGAACGTTAAACTAATACACCTGCTTTTTGTTCCAACACCTGCCTTCGTCTTTTATTTTCTCTCAATTTCAACTATATATATACTGCGTCTCTGCCTACCTACGACTAGTGAAACCAATTAATCATTAATGATTTTTATATAAATTAAGACAATGTTGTAGACGAAATTACTACGCGCATATTTCTCCCCGCCACATGTAAGGAAATTAAAGGAAATTGAAATATTGAATTCATTTTTTTTCTTCTATTTATGCGTTCTCTATTGGTCGATTCATTGGTATTTTATTCCCAAACCGTTTTATTTTTATTACACTGAAATTATTTTTATTTCAAATTTCGTTCTACATATATATATAATAGGAGACAAGGGAATATTTAATCGTTTCTTACTTCGTACGTGTCAAGAGAAGAACTGGCAAGACATTTGTTTAGCTGAATTGGAAACTTCAGACAGACAGGCAGATGGAAAGTAAGACAGGCTGTAAGAAATTTACATACAGATAAGCTTACAGTGATATGAACAGATAAAGTAGCGCAGCACTTGCCACAAGAAATCGATAAACACTAATGTGGGCGTGGGGTATATGTGGATGTGTATCTGTGTGTGTGTGTGTGTGTGTGTGTGTAGTTACAGACACACAGACAGATAGAAAGAAAGAGGGAAAGGGGTGCAGGGAGAGGAAATGACTGAAAGAAAGAGAGGGGGCGAAACAGATAGATGATGAAGT
The DNA here is from genome assembly GCF_001194135.2 of Octopus bimaculoides. Lineage (NCBI taxonomy): Eukaryota > Metazoa > Mollusca > Cephalopoda > Octopoda > Octopodidae > Octopus > Octopus bimaculoides. The sequence continues at coordinate 164,825,064 of NC_068983.1, forward strand.
ATTCATATACAGAGATAGATAGGAATACAATAAGAAAATTAATAAATTGATGTGGAAATACACAAATAATAACTGTTGGGAGAAGATAGATAGATAGACAGATAGATAGATGCAGAAAGAGAGAGAGAGAGAAGGGGGGAATATTTAAATATTGGTATTCAAAATTCTTAGATTGCATCTTGCTGTTTGCCTTCAACTTTCTTTATATTTTTGCAAATCTTCCAACATCTTTTAAAGACTCATCTCAGCTGTCACTATTAAACAACCTTTTCTAAGCTCCTCTCGAAAGATGGCGTTTGCACTTAACGTACACTCGACACTCCGTGTCCTTCACCTCTTTCACCTAGATACTGGTCGTAGTGACTACCAGTTTCTCAAAGCAACAATCTCTTTCCTCACTCCCCCCCCCAATACATCTTCTCACTCTATCATTCTTCTCCCTCGTATTCTAATCATCATGTCTTCGATCATATCTCCTCTGACCCTGATAACATAGATCTCAGTTCAGCTCTTCATCCCTATTTATCGTTCTTGTTGTATTCGATAGTCACAACTACATATGACTCTCATTCTTCCAATATGGATGCTACAGGCGACGAAACCGAATAGTTTCTACTTCTCAGTTCTGTTCATCACTTTGTTTCACCCCCTACACATTTCATGCATCGATCTTCAGATACTCCGAAAACATTTGATCTCTTTCTCACCGACAGACCCAATCACAATGCCCAGTGCTTTCTTGCCAGACGCCAACTCTCTGGAAATCTCACCATGCTTGCATCTCATCCGCGAGCATTCGTTCAAGAGAAATATTAATACCCTTCGCTGCTGTCTCATTGGTCTCAGAGTTAACGATGGCCTAATAATTATTTTTTAAAGAATGTAGTAAATGGTTCTGAGTGAACGTTGTGTATTTCGTCTTTGAATTTGGTTTTTAACATTGTTGATGTGAATGTGTGTTGAAAGATCTTGATGTAACTCGGGAAGGCCATTCTTCCCATAATAAACACACGCACTGGTCTGTCTAAGAGCAAATTTGCAGTAGACTTGGATTAGGGAGGGCACATTGTTGATGAGGCCACGAATAGTGACGAAAGGGTTTTGATAAACCTAGCTGATCAATTGGCCGAACGGTTAATCAAACAATAGATTAGGAATTGGTTTAAATGGTTAACCAATTAACTAAATTAATAAAAGAATAAAAGAACTGAAATAGAACCAGTGCGTGTGTTTATTATTAGTTTAATCCACACATACACACACCCAGATAAAACAAAATATCTTGTATGTAACTTAGAGGGAAGATGGGTTTCACCAGATTGACTTGTCCAAGTTATGCTGTATAAATTCGATGATTTCAATGATAGTCCAACTGACCAATCGGTTACAGACCTCAGGAATGAGGAATTTGTCTAAATATCACAAGCCAGTTTGTCCAATACTACCCTTTCTGCTATTCCCTTCAATTAAAACTTTGAATATCATTCTATTTGTCACGACGTGAGTATCGGTCCGACGTTTTTAAGAAACTTCACGATGTGACAAAATCAAAGATGTGCCGTGTTTAATGATATAAAATATGCACGGGCGTATTAGACGCACCCCAATTTCAGCGGCACATATTTAGGGAAAAAGGAAACGTTTTTAGTGCATTAAATCTCATATGAGACCCAATTTTGCATATGAGACCGGGTCATTTTATATGCCACTACTAGATACGGTAATCAACATGTTTGACGTAATCATACAGGCGTGGGCGTGGTTATGTAGGAAATAGTTTCCTCCCTAACAACATGGTTCCGGATCCAGTCCACTGCGTGGTACCTTAGATAAGTATGTTCTTCTATAGCCTCGGGATGACCAAAGCCTTTGAGTGGATTTGGTAGGTGGAAACTGAAAGAAACCCGTCCTATATATATATATATATATATATGGGTAGGGGTGTATGTGTGTGTGACTGTGTGTTTGTGTGTGTCTCTATATTTGTGTCCGTGTTTGTCCTCCACCACTGCTTGACAACCGGTGTTGGTGTGTTTACGTCCTGGTAACTTAGCTGCTCTTCAAAAGATGTTGATAGAATAAGTACCAAGCTTAACGAAAATAAGCACTAGAGTCGATTCATTTGAATAAAAACCTTTCAAAGCAGTGCCCCAGCATGGCGGCAGTCTAATGAGTGAAACAAGTGCCTGATAGGAGATCCAGGTCTGATTGCAGCGCTTTCAAACACCTCATTAAGGAACGAACTCGAAATGGGAATGTCTGATACAAGAAAGGAGAAAATGCTGATGGAAGAAGATGAGGAGAAGGAGGAGGGGGAGAGAGGTAGGTGAGAGGAGAGGTAAAGAAGCGAAAAGGTGGGGGAACAAAGTTGAATACAATCGACATGCTCACACTTTTCTGGTGAATTGGGGCGAAGTAAATTAAGTTAGACCCCCTATACTTGGTGGTGAATTTATTTTATCTCACCCACCCCACCCCAGAATAATGAAAGATCAAATGTGACCTCATCAGGATTTGAACTTTGAAACCTATTAACAATATATGTCCGTGCATATAGATAGATAGATAGATAGATAGATAGATAGATAGATAGATAGATAGATAGATAGATAGATAAAAAGAGACAGACAGAGAGGCCATGATAAATTTAATTTTCTCTATCTCTCCCCACACGACTATCACCACCAAATTCCTGTCTTCGACTTTCATTTTCGAAAGTCAGCAAGTTGTTAGAGATACCAACAGTTAATAATTAATATCCGCTTTTCTTATGCCTAAATTTGGTTTCCTAATTGCATCTCATTACAGCTAATTAACTTCGATACCACACCTACTCAAAGTCGGTTCAGTAAAGCCACCTGAAGAATTTTATACAGAGATTATTGCTTAACTAATCTTATCTATAAGTACACGTTCAGTTGCTGCTTTTATTTGTCTCTATTATGATACACCAAGTATTCTTTGTAATTAATCTAAGAGCCCAATTACTTTCAATCTCCAAGACTTCTTGAACGCTTCATGTTCACATTAAAAGAATAGTAATTATTTCCAAACTGAGAATTTATGATGGCAGACTTTCTTGGTTGCAATGAAGCATGCAAAGCTGATAGCTATATTACCACCCTATTTGCTTCTATTATATGTATTCTTCAATTGGCATTATCTGCTCTCATTATTTCTATTCCCTCGTTACCAAATACAAGTGGATTTATATTATCATGTAGTCCTGTCTCTCTCACTCGTATTTCTGCCTAATTTTATTGTCAGCCGCACAACAATGGTCGAGGTCAGAGTATCTATCACGTGCTTGCAGTTAGTTCTAGAATGCGACATGCACCATTTGCACGTGAAATAATACACTTTATCTATTAGTAGGAGCGGTAGGCTGAACGCCTTCATTGACTGACCGCAGTGGGGAAAAAATGGAGAAAATATTAACGAACTCAGTGATGCGTTGTACGTCTGTCTTTAAATGATGTAAGATCGGTGAAGCAGATAATCACCACACACGGAACACAGTGCACAAGGATGACTACTGTATAAGAAATAATTCATCCGCCATTATATATATATATATATATATATAATAATATTATTAGGGACAAAATCCAAAATTACAGGTAAAAAACTCAATTAAAATCAATTTATAAAAAATTAAAATTAAATTGAGCCTTATAGATAAAGTATATATAAAATATATATAGTTTTAGGGAAAATAACCAATTTTCAAGAACTCATCGATGAAAATCCACTATCACATATAGAAAAATTAATAATTAAAAGCACAATAAATGAGTATAATATAAAGTAAAGTAAATATCATAAGATAAATATAATAATAATAATAATAATATTATATTTATCTTATGATATTTACTTTACTTTATATTA
>NC_068983.1:164833019-164842448 GCF_001194135.2 Octopus bimaculoides
AATAATATATTCCTCTATACACAATCATACAAAAAAACCCACCTTTTGTGTATTTATTTTTACTCGCATATATATATATATATATATATATATATATATATATATATATGTATGTATGTATATATATTAAGGTTTGCCTCTGTGTGTGTGTGTGCGTGCGTGTGTATATGTATTTGTGTGAGTGTGTGTGTGTATGTATGCATACCTAATTATCTATCTATCTATAAATATGTATATGTATATATATATATATATATGTATGTATGTATGTATGTAGATAGACAGATAGATAGATTGATAGACAGATAGATATGTGGAGGGCAGCGGACTCACGGTCGTGGAATCGCGGTTTCGAATCCTAGACCGGGTGTTTATTGAGCGAAAACACCTAAAGCTCGACAAGGTCCCGGCAGTGGTGAACCCTGCTCTACTCTTTCACCACAACTTTCTTTCACTCTTTCTTCCTGTTTCTGTTGTACCTGTATCCCCCCGAGAATTACGTTAGGGGTACACGTGTCTGTGGAGTGCTCAGCCGTTTACACGTTAATTTCACGAGCAGGCTGTTCTCTTGGTCGGATCAACAAGAACCTTCGTCTTCGTAACTGTCGGAGTGCCGCGATATATATATATATATATATATATATATATATATATAAGTATGTATATATATATACATGTATGTATATATGCATATATACATGTATGTACGAAGATGCACACAAGATCTCTAGGATTACAATATTTGTGTGCAGGTTTATTTTCAACTGTCACCAGTACTGCTACAGCGTGAAAGGCATTCGCTGCGAGTATTCGTATCCGAGAAAATATTTCTCTATATGTAAAAAATTATACGTAAAAACTCATCGACTCGAGGAGCAAGTGACTCAGCTGACTAACAGACATGTTGTTTTGGTGTGATTTCGCCTCTTTAGTGGTAGATAGAGCATCAGTCGTTTGAAGCTATACAAACAACGAACCTGAATAGAGCAGAAAGGAAAAGCAAACTTATCAAAACAAACAAAAGATTCCCTTCAGTAGCTCTCTGCTATTGTTCACTGTGATTTCGATGCCTTGTGACAGAACTGCTTAGTTCGGTAGAATAGTCCACACCTGAAGAAAGTACTTGAGTTTCCATGTACGTGAAACTATTAGTAGCGTGGTTTATGCATGTGAGGTGATCGTATAAAACAACACACACACACACACACACACACACCCACATACACACACATACATACATACATACATACATATATATATAATTGCAGCGTGGAAGGTGTTTATTAGCCATTTAAAAACACACAAAACCGTTAGATTAACTTCAACATTGAAATTTAATTTGCCAAAATATTTGCGGCGCTCTGAGAACGCGTCCTGATCACTGACAAAATTCCGTTCTGCATCTCTCTCTCTCTCTCTCTATATATATATATATATATAAAATGTAAAGAGGTCGAATCGGTCCGTTCGACTAAAAACTCCTCAGAGTGGTGCTCCCGCACGGCCACAGTCTAGTAGCTGAAATAAGCAAAAGATAAAAGTTAAAAGACACCTAAATATTCATACATACACACACACACACACACACACACACACACACACATGTATATACATACACAAACACACATATATATATATACATACATACACATATACACACACACATGTATATATATATATACATACACACACGCACGCACCTATCTATAAGTACGTAAATACCTTAGACGAATATAAGGCAATAAGTGCCTTTCTCTAAGTAGTGATCCTTGAAGAAGCAGATGCATTTTATGATGTCTTATGCTTTTCATGCATTTTATGACGTCTTATACTTTTTATGTATTTTATGACGTCTTATGCTTTTCATGCATTTTACGACGTCTTATGCTTTTCATGCATTTTATGATGTCTTATAACTTTCATGCATTTTATAATGTCTTGTGCTTTTCCTGCATTTTATGACGTCTTATACTTTTCATGCATTTTATGATGTCTTATACTTTTTATGTAATTTATGACGCCTTATGCATATCCATACTTACAGGCAGATGTGTAAATACGTATGTCTGCGATTATGGAGACGCTCAATGTTCACATGTACGTGTGTATGCGTGTATATTCAGGAACATCTGACAGAGATTATAGAATAAAGTTCAAAGATTTTCGCAAGCACTTCTTCAAGAGAATATTCGAACCGTACAAACGATCGATAGCTTCAGTTAAATCATAGGAATTTCTAGTGGCAAACTACTTTTCTAGCACTCTTAGAATAATGCTTAGATGTCTACACGTTGTCTTCCAATTTCCCCACCATTATCGTTTCGAATCGTATTTCGTTGTTATAATAAAAACAAACATAGATGCACCGCGTTTACAAGCCTCAGTGCATGTGTGGTTGTGTATTTAAGAACATACATATAAATGTATATGTGTATGTGTGTGTGTATGTATGTATGTATATATGTACGTATGTATCTATGTATAGGTGGATAGATGGATATTTGTAGGTAAGTATGCAGGAAGAAAAGAAGGAAGGAAGGAAGGAATCAGACGAGTATTTATGAGTGTGTGCCTTGCATGTACGTGGTCTGATCAATAAGTATCCGGACTGTTGCTATAGTAACGAAGCTAAAGCACGTAGCGTAAAGCCGCTCGGCAAAAATTGATCTTAAACTCTGCTGTGCGTGCGCAGTTTTAACATTCTAGCTCAATTCTGCTGTTTACAGCAGTGCTTGGAAGGAAGGTGTATAGCGTGTGATCGTCGCATTGACCATAACAGAAAGCTGAGCAGAGAATCTGCATTAAATTTTGCCAAAAGCTTGTGTATACCTACTCAGAGGCCTACGCAAAGTTTTCAAAAAGACCTCATCGTTCTCGACACAATCAATGAGATCTTGTCAAACTGAGGCCCGAGTGTCTCTTTCGTAATCTGGAAGCAGTTTTGGCGCAAACTTAGCATACACACGTCTCAAACACAAATCTTCAGCGATAATGGACTGAACTGAACCGTAACTAATCTACACATTCTCCGATAACTTATGGATGGTGATTCGACGATTTCCCCTCGCAGCTGCACGCACATCTACGATGTTCTTCTCGGTTTTGCAGGTTGGGGGTCTCCCAGAACATTTGTCAATGTCGGCCATCTTGGAAACGTCTGAGCTACTCGTACATTTGTGTGCGGATCATACACTCCTCTCCACACACTTTCTGCAGCTATGAATATGCTACTGAGCAGATATTACCATGAAAACTTTGTCATGGTCAATGCGACGATCACGCGCTAGACACCTTCCTTCTCAGCACTGTTGTAAACATCAGAAGTAAGCTAGAACGTTACAACTTAGTGCACACTCACAGCAGAGTTCAAGGTCAATCTGTGTCAAGTGACTTTACTCTGTGTGCTTCAGTTTCGTTACTATGGCTAAAGTCCGGATATTTATTGATCAGACTGCATATGTGACTGAGTATGTCAATTATGTGTGTCAAGTATGTGTGCATATACACTTAGTCGCGCATCTGTACATATGAGTAAACAAGACAAGCGACAGGCTAAATTATAGAATATTCTCCATATTTGTACAGATCCAGAAATGGATTATAGCTATAATTCTCTAATTCATCGCAACTTTTCACACTTTCTGAAACAAAGCCTTTAAAGCGTTGCACTAAAGAAGCTCCTTTCACAATCAATTGATTCAATAATCCCAAATTATAAATCTAAATCACCCGGATTTAGTCTCTACATACACCTTATTAGTTTTCTAAATATGTCTTTTTATTAATCTTGATCAAACTGTTAACGTCTGCCACTGGATGACCATACTTCTAATACTCTGCTCGTTTGCCTTTCTCTGTTCTGGATCGTTATATCTATTCGTGCTTATATTTTGCAGAAGTTTTGATCAGAACATCCCAGGAGTATCCTTCATCTCATAGGTGAGTATAACCCCACCCCCACATGATTCGCTGTTTCTTTCCATTCTCGTCTCCGACACTAACTTTTACACGAACTGAGTAGTGTTTTGGTCACATCATACCTCATGAATCGATTGTGACGTCATTTTCAAACGACTACTTATGAGTGTGAAAGAACGTGGCTTAGTAATTAAGGTTTTTGGTTCACGACCGTGAAGTCTTAAGTTCGATTTCTGGCGGCGCCCTATGTCCATGAGCAAAATAACTTATTTCACGTTACTCCAGAGTGGACTCAGCTAGTAAAAATTGAGTTGTAAGTGTATTTCAAAGAGCCAGCCTTGTCACATTCTGTGTCACGTTGAATCTCTCTGAGAACTACGTTAAGGGTATGCTTGTTTGTGGAGTACTCAGCCACTTGCACGTTAATTTCCCGAGCAGGCTGTTTCGTTGATCAGATCAACTGGAAACCCTCATCGTTGTAACCGACTTGGTTTATTTAAAATAAGACATTTCGTTTTTTTCTTTTTTTAGATATAATGTGCGGGCTTTGAAACAACTTATGAAGTGAATCCCATGTTCGATATTCATTCAACAGAGTCTTTACTGATTGTACCACATTGGTATTTTAGAAAGAATCAGGCAAAGGATGATCTGACAGTCAAAGACTATTTGTACCAATATTAAATCTCAACTTTGTTTTCGTTTTAATTTAGTACATATAGAACTTAGAACTTAGTTGACTACACTTAATGTAGTTTCTTTTGTGGAGGCAATAGTTTATTGTGTGATCAATATTATAGAGTAAACAACATTTGCTGAGCTCATTAATGTCTACTGATATCGATCAGTAGGATATTATTGTTATAGTTACAAATCATATCTACGTTATTTGTTACACCTCAACCATTTGTTACACTTTACAAAGTATTTAAATAAATGCTAGAAACTAACTTTGTTTACACACAACCGCGAGATTAAAAACAGTGATTTGGAGGTTTATAGCAAATATGACATTTCGTTTTGCTTTAGTTTTGCTTTGTTTTTGCGATATAAATTTCGCGCTTTGAAACAATATTGCGACATCCACTTGCTCTATGTTAAAACACTAACTACTTTATATCCGATATTAGCTTTGTGAACAGACGTGTTATACCTACACAGTATATTATGGTATTTTATTTCATTCAACAAGGGAAGAGGAAAAACTGAACAGTGTGAAATGTTTTGAATTGATAAAGAAAAGACCAAAACTACGAGTATGAGACATTTTGCCACAGCTGGTTTTACACTATATATTTGGCGTCGCAGACTCGACGCCGACGGTTTGGACATCAGATGTTTAAATGCTTTTCTTTCTATCTCTCTTTCTCTCGCTCTCACTTTTACTCTCCCCCTTCTCTCTTTTCTCTCTCTTTCCTCTCCCTTTCTCTCTCTCTCTCTCTCTTATCTCCCTCTCTCTTATCTCTCTCTCTCTCTCTCTCGCTTTCATCTCTATTTATGTGTGTGAGCATATTTCACTATGTGTATGGGGAGAGGGGAAAGTGTTAATGTCAACCGTATTCAATTAATAAATTATAATCTCTCTTCGCCACTGTTTCCCTCCCTTCTCTCTCCCATCTCTCTCCCTCTTTCTCTTAGTCTTTGTTAGCGTTCATTTGTACTCTCTCGCGCGCTTGTGTGTGCCTCCAGTGCCAAAAAGTACCGTCACCACAACAGGCCGTACCACGCTCTCAAACGTCTCATTACGACCAAATACCGCAAAGAACCAATCTCACATTCAAACTGTTATATCGCAATACTACACAGTGGCTGTGTGAGCTACGAAATCCTCGTCGCCATTGTTATATCGATCGTTCGGATGACCTCTAGTCAACTACCTCGACGTCTAAACTTCTCCCTCAATATCTACGTATTGGGCTAGCCTATTTTATCATCTGGGGGCGTCGATACAACACAAACGAAGGCCAGGCTAAATCTACCAATTAGCAAAAAAGAGTTCTCGTTAAAACAATCGACTTAATCAACTCGTTGTACAATTGAACAAGACGCTAAGGAGCCTCTATGTGGCGGCCTACCAACAAGAAATACAATCCAGTTCACTCACAGATCACTCACAGATGTCTACACAATAAGCTTGACAAAACGATTGGAAAATCGACGCAGTGATCTTCATTTTACATCTCCTTGATCACCACAGTTGACTGAAGCCTGGAGGATAAGAACCGGGACAAATTAACCATTTAATAGTTTGTATGTCCTGATATTTCTGTTCATGGCATTGTATATTTGTGTATTGATGTGAATGCCTTTTATCGTGGGATTAGTGACCAGAACAAAATTAATTGGTTGAAGATACTAGCATTAAAGCCAACACTCCGTATCGGTTCACTAAACTAAATGCCGCTCTACACCGCACCATAACAATCTACTTTAATAATTCAATAATTTCATTCTGTAAGCATGGCTACTCGTTCGGTTCAGCTAATGTGATCAATTTGTTAGAAATGCACCTTGTTACCCGGTTTCAGTCTGTTTTGCATATTTCTGAATACAATTAACAGCGAGCTTATTAGGTTATTTGGCAATAAATTAATAAAACAGCTAATGTTATATCTCATTAATAAAAAGAGATGTAGACTTCACATACAATGGTTATAACATGCAAGAAAATATAGATTTGTGTGTGAGATGTCCATGGATGTGTTGGCGTACACACACGCACATGCACACACATACACATATACAGACACACATACATCCATACAAACATACATATGTACATGCATGTGTGTGTGTGTGTGTGTGTGTGTGTATGTGCGTGCGTGTGTGTGTGTGTATGTGTGTGTGTGTATGTGCGTGTGTGCGTGTGTGTGTGTGTGTGTGTGTATGTGCGTGCGTGTGTGTGTGTGTGTGTGTGGTGTAATATCGTGCAGAGATTACTCTGTGTCGCTAAGCTAATCCGACTTATGGGGGATTCCTGGTTCATCACGCAACCTCGGCTCAGTATTACAAAGTTCAATATATATGTGTGACAGATATTCTGTATATGGGTGTGGTGATTGGCAGGATAAGATGGACACTGTTCATGATGAATTCTTAAGAAAAATGACGATAATTAATATTCGTCTATTTCTGGAAATAAAAGATAGGAAGGAAAAGTATTAAAAGAAAAAAAGAAAAAGAAAATGAAAATTATCACAAAAATCACAAAAACAATAGTGATTGATAACACAACAAAACCATAGCGCACGCATATACACATATACAATACTCATACTTACCTACGTATACATATACATACACCATGTACGCGCACATACTTGCACACACACACGCATACACAGGTACACACACGCACACGCACACACAATACACACACACATGTTATGTGGTGTTCAACGCTATTCAATTGCCAATTCTAGATATATGATGCAGTAGATCTGCTTCTTTCGACATTCATTACAAATTAACAAATTAAGTTATCTGCGTGCATATATATATACATATATATATATATATATATATATATATGCATGTATGTATACACATAAATATATACTTTTTCACACATGCATACACTTATATACAGAAAGATTTTTTTAATAGAAGCTCGTTATGAAATTCAGACGATTGTTACCCCGATATGAAGAACATTATCACTCGAAAGTCACACCAAGATACCACTCCCAGTAGTAGCTGTCGAAGCCCTTCAATTTGCCTGCTCGATTAGGGGTGTTTGATAAACTAAGTTGTTTATGAAGCCAAAGTTAGCTCAGAGCATGAAGACAACGTAATGGAGAAGAAATTCGGTTGATGCGAAGGCAATTTTAACAACTATTATGCAAAATCTAGTCTTCTTTCCGATACATTCATGAGACAGTTGAATAGGTATGTATGACGTCTGAAGACCATCTGCACACTACATTCTCCAGATTGAGTCTCACCGACATTGGTCTCTACTCCGTCATATAATTCTACAGCTGCTAGATTAATCATAATTTCTACAAACGTGATCAAGATCTTAGTTTTTTTGCTTTTCTCTTCGTTTATCTCGCTCCTTTCTTTGCATCAATCTTCTTCGCATTTTCCTTCCCCCTTTTTTTTTATTTTTTAAATTTTCAAATGTTTTCTTATTGTCCAGTTTCCTTGTTTTCAAATATGTCTACCATTATGCACCGAGCCTGAAAGATTGCTGCGAGAAATACATGACACGTTATATACATCTACCAAATGATTATATCTCTACAACACGAAACTATGAGTAGCTCTTTCTTAAATCCTGTATTTCGAGATGTAATTGTTATATAAATGTTTCCTGTTTTTCTAATGTTATCGAGTTCCACAAAGTCTTTTGAGCTGCATGACTTGGGTAGCAGAGGGCAAAGAAGACAGTATGATCAGATTCTTCACGTTTACTGGTAACTGCTACAGTCTTATAGCCCCATCTTACCAAAGCAACTTTTCTCTTTTTCTCTTTATCAAACGGTTAAATATCTTCCACAGACCTTCTGAACCAGGAGATGAGGTCTTCAATAGAGGAAATTCTCGTATTGGTTGAAGGAGAGTCGTTCATAAGCTTTTCCATCCAGAGCTGGAGTTTGGTTTAGTGCCAAAATGCTTGTTAAGGCCTAATTATGACTTCAGTTGTTGCTGGAGAAGCCAACAATGTTTAAAACTGTTGAAGTACCAAGATGAAGCTGTCAACACAAAAAAAAAGGCCCGCTTTTCGGTTCAACTACTTTGAATAATTGTTTTTGAGATGTTGTTGATGGTCGTGGAGAAGCTATGGTCGATCAGGAAGTTGGAGTCTTACCAACTGAAATAGAAAATCTGCTGACTTTGCAAGGTGTTCACGAAATGAAAAAATCCCACACCAAGAGTTTGGAACGAATTTCTTTCAATAGTAACTTTTCTAAGTCATGGTTTGACGAATATTTTCTTACTATTTTTATCACGATAACACGGTTTACTTTTCAAGAATATCAGAGCAGTTGATATGCTTCTGGACGTCTATATATATTGTTATACTTGGAGATGGTTAAATGGCACCAACTAAACGCACGTACTGTAGTTTTGGTTTTCACTTCAGCTCTATTCATATTATTTTAGTTTCTTTTTCAAAGCTTTTTTCGTCGCACTTACTGTGACCACTTGCATGACTGGCAATTTCACGTGTCTCCTTTTGTTAAAGACACTAAAATAATAATCATCTAAAAAAATAAGAATAAACCTGGAGTGAAGAGCAAATATACAGAGCGTGTGTTTAACTGGTGATATATGACCATCCCATAGTATAACAAGATTTGTTTTTCGACACACGAATTCACATCAAGAATTTTGCAAAACAAATAAGGCATATACGCGTATAAATATACGCAAATACGTGTATGTGTATATAGATAGATCGATATATGCATACACACATATATATATATAAATGTATATGTGCATATATGTATATGTATATATGTGTATTTACACACACACACACACATATGTATATATATATAT
>NC_068983.1:164842781-164843355 GCF_001194135.2 Octopus bimaculoides
TGTGTATATATATAAATAAATATGTATATGTATATATATGTATATATGCATGTTTGTATGTATGTATGTATGTATATATGTATGTAAGTACGTATCTTTTGCTTGTTTCAGTGGTTAGCCATCGGAAATGCTGGGGAACCGCTTTGGAAAATTCTTAGTCCGATTAATGGAACCTAGTGCTTATTTTTCTTAACCTGATATTTATTCTACCGGTCTTTTTTGCAGGACCAACAATGGTGGTCAAGCAGTGATGGAGAACAAACAGAGACAGAAAGACACAAATACACACACACTTACATGAAACACACGCACACATACACGCACGCATAAACATACATTCACACACAAACATAGATAGATAGATAGATAGATAGATAGATAGATAGATAGATAGATAGATAGATAGATAGAAATACATGCGACGGGCATTTTTTGATTTCCGCCTAAGTCCACATACGAAACAATAGTTGAAGGCATTCGCTGTTGGTGCCACGCAGTGAGAACCTAGAGCCATATCGTTGAGGGGCAAACCTCTTGACACGCTTGCACCCCCACCCCCACACCCATATATATA
>NC_068983.1:164844125-164844781 GCF_001194135.2 Octopus bimaculoides
GTGTGTGTGTGTGTGTGTGTGTGTGTGTGTGTGTGTGTGTGTGTGTGTGTGTGTGTGCAATATGTCTGTTACATGTTGTTGATAGCTGAGGTGTGAAACTTTTGTTTTAAGAACAATCCTTCCAGTTCGAAGAAATGAATCGTCGAACTCTCCATAAGTAAGCTTTTGTAAGAAGCTTATTTCTGCCAAGTAGACGCACATGAAACACTGAAATATAGACACACTCATTCCTGTACACACACTCGTACACGAAGACAGACACGAACACACATACACATACGTATATAGTTTAATAGATACACACATATATATATACATACATACATATATATATATATATATGATTAAAATATATGATATATGTATGTGTGTGTGTTTGTGAGTGTGCGTGTGTGTGTGTCCGTGTATTCTGTGTAAGACGGGGAGAGGGATATGAATATTGTAGCTTGGAGATAAAATCACGTTGATGAATATGCATCTCAAGATATCTCTATGTAGCGGAGTGGTTGATGCATGAAGGATTGCTATGTCAACAGAACAATCGGATACACTCACACCTATACACATCTGTGTGTGTGTGAGTGTGTGCGTTTGTGTGTGCGTGTGTGTGTGTGTGTGTCTATACGCATATATATATATATATATATATATATATA
>NC_068983.1:164845070-164848691 GCF_001194135.2 Octopus bimaculoides
ATATAAATGATAGCAGAATAAAGGAGAAGAGTCATTTTTTTTATTATAACATCATAAATTACACAGTCTTTACAGGTCTTTCACTCGCGGTACTATGCGGTAATATTTTATGTAGTCAATTGCTTAAAAACGTTGAAATGCTTGTTCTTCAACAGAAAATAGTAATCCAATCAATTATTATTTACCCATATCATTCCATTGGCAATGCTAATTTAAAGTTGCCGGATCTACATTTTGTAAACTACTCAAGTCATTTAAATGCATATAAATCGCTGGAGAAATAGTGCTTAAAACTCGACTAGAATTTGGATATAAAACGAGTTACAAGGGTTTCTAAGCATTGATTAACTATAATGTTATCTCATACGAAATGACAATTCTTCAATATATATAAAGACTTTGATAAGAATTACTCGGGAGACAAATGTTCTGTTAGTGTTTTGATTAATTTATCAATCAATGGATCGCTTAAGCATGCAAACCACAATTTTTAACAGATTCAGCATGCCGGATCATTTGAAACGTACGTAAGCGAATAAAAGTATTGTATTCATATAATTCCTTGTTATTTTTATTTATTTACTAATATACTCTTTGGTTGATACCCCAAAATTACTAATTGGTGATAAATTTTAAATATACAGTTTGCACCAGTCACACAAAATTAACAGCATGTACGGGTTACTATTTTCTTCATTGGACATCTTGTTATTTTTACACGAAGTTTTTCATCTGAGTTTTTCATCTGGATGCATTCGATGAGTGTGCAATAGAAGTATCTCACTTAAACAGTTTCAAAATTGCAAATAATTCTAGAAATATTGTCGAAAATGGGTGGAGGAATTTGAGTCCTGACATTAAAGACAATATCCTTAGTTTCATTTAAATAGTCATTGAAGAACATTCTTGTCTAAATCACATCTGTCATGACCATCACGTCCTTTTGGAAATATCAACGTCCGTAATATAATATTTGTTTTTCTTTGTTTAATATGGTGCAGTTAGATTTTCATGAGGATTTACCTTCTAAATTTAGAAACTCACTTCTCAGATCGTGATATTGATGTTTTTCCTTAATGACAGAAAAGACCTAAAAATGTTGTGAAATGGACACAACCATTAATTGCTTGGCTCTATAACTTTATAACTTACATCGTTTACAACTATTAAACAGCAGGTGGTACCACACGCGTGGCAAATATTTCGATCCAAAGGCTATGCAGAATCATTTCAATGCCAAATTATTCTATATTCTAATTTCTCAAACTGTTTTATTCTCCCCACCAGTCAACGATGTACTTCTAATATACTTGTCTCAATTCAATTTCTTATTAATCATCTTTCCTGGCTGTGTTTCGTTTAATCCGGGAAATACTCAATGGAAAAATAATTAATTTATCTATGAAGTAATTATTATATTCTTCCATCTCCCCACAGGAATATTTCTTGGAATTCTCGCTTTGAATTTTGTTACGAATGTTTTAAAGCTCCAAATGTTTAGTCATTTTATTCATATCAGCAAATCCTTTATTTCCTGTCTTTATTATGTTACTTTTTGAGATTTTTTTTTTATTTGATTCTTGGAAATGCCATTGTGCCAATAACAACCCATGCGCCTCTGTTATTTCACTTTTTATTATTTACTTGTTAATTGGTTAATTATTTAACCAATAAGTTGATCAGTTGTTTGGTTAATTGTTTCGTTAAGAAACCAATCAGTTCGTCTCGTCACTGACAGATCTGAAATAGGTCTGAGTTAGAGAGAGCATGGGCGTTGATAGGGTCATGAATGACGACGAAAGAAATTTGACAAACCGGAACATTAATCAAACAATCATTTGAATATTTAACCAATTGACAAGAAGTGAAATAGAATCAGTGCGTGTTTTCATTATTTGCATAATGACTCTCCCGAGATAGAACAAAATATAATCCAACACTCCAATGCGCATCAAGAATCCTGCAAACTGAATACGAAAACTTATTTTCAATCATTCTGTAGGAAATTAATTCCAAAATTCCATTTATAGAGGAGCTGTATGACATCGATTAATGCAGTATTATTATTATTATTATTATTGTTGTTGTTGTTGTTGTTGATGTCGTTGTTGTTACTATTATTATTATTATTATTATTATTATTATTATTATTATTATTATTATTATTATTATTGTTATTATTGTATATACGGAAAGTAAAGCCTTCAGCTGGCATTCAAATATTTCATTTGAGGTAAATCTATTAAATTCCTATCATCTTTTTTTATAAATACAATCAACTGAATTCATCGTTGTTTCCACTTACACCAAGTGTCAAATAAATTCTGATAACAAACAAATAAAGGCATCAGCGGGTTTTCTTTAACTCTACAGCTGCTGTTAACATGTAATCAGTGATTTAATTTCTTTATGTACTTCACATTAATGGCTTTCAATAAACAGTTGGATTGACGTATCTTGTTGCCATGCTCTCGGAATGTATTACTGTTACATGTTTTGCAAGACGACCTTGTTGCCATATCAGAATATACTACAGCTCTATCTAAACACTGTAACATGGTACTCTCTGAAACGGCGAAATCGCGCAGGTTTTAGTATCGAATGTCTCAAAAACATTCGTCTCTGCTTTTTGCATTCTTAGTTCAAATATCACCAAATTGAACTTTTCCTTCCATCCCTTCACGGGTTTATAGATAAAATACCAGTACTGGAAGGAGTTCTCTCTCCCTCTCTCTCTCTCTCTCTCTCTCTCTCTCTCTCTCTCTCTCTCTCTCTCTCTCTCTCTCTCTCTCTATCTATCTATTTGTCTACTGTTGCCATATATATATACAGATGGGCTTCTTTCAGTTTCCGTCTACGAAATCCACTCTCAAGGTTTCTGGTGGGCCCGAAGCTATAGTAGAAGACACTTGTTCAAGATGTCACGCATTGAGAAGCAAACTTTTTATGACTCATTCTTTTAGAATACCTTTTAGTTTTAATTAAGTTTAGCAATTAAGTTTATATATTATAATATAATAAAATATTAGAGGCGAGGTTATACAGAAATTTGTAAAATTTTACAGAATGCATTTTTCTCTTTCTAATTACTTGAATTTTCTTCCCTTTTCCACTCTTTATTCCTTTCTTTCTTATTCCTTCCTTTCTTTCTTATTATTCCTTCCTTCCTCCCTTTTCTTCTCTTTAGTCCTCTATTTCTTTCTTCCGTTTTCGTTTTATTTAATTAATCGCTTCAAACGAAATACACAAAACCACAGCAAAGTCAAAATGGAATATATAGAACAGACGTGTCAGCACTGATCTCGTACTGAGTGTGCCTCGCTGCCGAGAGTCAAAGAAGAGGAAGAAGAAGAAAGAAAGTAAATGAGAATTTCTATCACCAACACCAACCGAGAAAGACTGAAAGAAAATCTTGCAAGAAAATCTTGCAAGAAAATCTTGCAAGAAAATCACTTGCCACGTGCTGCTATCAACTCGTGTTGAAGCTGTATCAGTTGTTTAGGCGATGAGCACAGGAAGCCGACCATATTAGCACGTGCAGCAGGGAAGAGGAGGGGGAGGAGGAAAGAGAGAGAGAGAGAGAGAGAGAGAGAGAGAGAGAGAGAGAGAGAGAGAGAGAGA
>NC_068983.1:164848876-164850567 GCF_001194135.2 Octopus bimaculoides
ATATTTATATATAAAAACAAAAACACCATTTTGCGGTCGCGGGAGAAGGAACATCCGTAATGCGATTTCAAATCTCATTTGGGAGTTATTTCACCATATTTTTATGGTTATTATTGGAAATAAACGATAAATAAATAAGATAAAATGAAAATCTCAAATTCTCGTTTGCGATTCCCTTAATATGCTTAAGTATCAAATTATATAGGGGTTGGTTTAATCCCCAAATTTAGCAAGTGCCTTCTCTTTACTTTTCTTAATACTAGCAGTAAAAGTTTGAATATTACAACATCTTCTCCTTTAAAAGTGAAGCTGTACGTGTATCAGTGAGTCACGTTATTATGAATTCGATGCGGCCATCGATTGCTCACTGTGTGTGAGTGTGTGTGTGTGTGTGTGTGTGTGGAGGTGCGTATATAAATTGGTAAGCAGGTAGGTAGATAAGCAGGTAGATAGGTAGGTAGGTAGGTAGGTAGGTAGGTAGGTAGGTAGGTATGTAAGTAGATAGATAGATAGATAGATAGATAGATAGATAGATAGATAGATAGATAAACAGACAGATAGATTGATAGAGAGAGAGATAGAGAGACGGATAGATAGATAGATAGATAGATAGATAGATAGATACAGGTGGGGAAATATTCTGATAGAATGAGGACAGGCTCCATATATGTTTAAATATATTTCAATCTCTTCAATCTAGTTTCACCTCTGTCTTTCACCCTCTCCTTTCTCAACACACAACTTATCCACATAGACGCACACACGAACAGAGAGGTTTGTACCCGTTAATATCAGAAAGAGAACTAGTTTCAGTCAAGTCTACAAGATATTCGTCTTGCAGCTCAATATATGTGTGAAATTACCTATTTCAGTTTTGGCATAGAGCTGCGTAAAGCTCTCAGCAGTTACCGGCCTACTTAAAATTGCAGTAGCTATAAGAAACATTGAAAGAACACGTTGGTACTAATGTTTCAATATAACATAGCACAAGCACTCCAATACCGTATACAGAAATTAAAAACATCGATGGCGAAAGAGACTTAGTGTGTTAGTGTTTACATACAAGAGTGGGAGGCTGGGGAGACGGCCTATTTGACTTCCAGCTGAGGTGTTTTATAATCGATATATGGGTGTTAGGTTCAGTTAAGACAATTTAATACAAGGTTAAATGTCGATATAACATGCATGCTTGCATACAATCACGCAACACCCCCCACACACACACGCACGCGCACACGCGTTTGAGTTACTTGTTCCTATGTACGTTTCACCATTGTGATTCTTTGACACTCTGCATTGGCGATTCCAAGTATAACAGGATGCAAACAAACACACACATATATGTATGTATGTATGTATGTATGTAAGAGTGTATTCATATATACGTATACACGCACGCGCACCTTCGTTTTGGGATCACCACTACTTTATTATATCCCCTTCTTCCTAGTTCTCCTGTGTGACCCCTCTGTCCGGCATTCGCCATGATAGATCGCTAGCCACTAAACCTTTTCTTTTTTCTCTCGCTCTGCTTATTTCTTTCTTACTTTCTGTGGAAGAGCGTAGGCTCGAAACGTAAAAGACATTCTCACTTCCCGAGCGTAAAACTAATCAACCTGCTTGTTCTTTACACGCCCGTCTTTGTCTTTTGTTTTTTGTTTTTGCAAATTCTCACTATATATATATATATA
>NC_068983.1:164850804-164856633 GCF_001194135.2 Octopus bimaculoides
ATATATATATATATATATATATATATATATATATATATACTAGGGGTTGAGATAGAATCGGATACTTGAAAACATATGCACCAGGTTGGATAAGAAACAGCTGTAATGCACCAAGTTGCGTAAGAAACAGTTGTAATGAACTGACAATTATATATATATATCCATATATAACTATAATATAAATAATATATAAATATATGCATATATACATACGTATATGTATATACCTACATATATATGTATATATACATGCATATATGAGTACAAGACATCAAAAAAGACGTAGACAGAATGAGAAACGAGAACATAAAACACAAAAACATAGAAAACGAACTTTTTTCGAATAACGAAAAAAAACAAAGAAATAGAGAAACGAGACATGCAACATAAAGAACATTCCCTTCGTCAGTTGTCCCCTGTTTTATCTACTTCGCGAGACACAAAAACACGAAGTGAGTGTTCCCTTTTGTGTCGCTTTATTATTTCCATCCGGCATAACGTGAGACACCGAAATGAGGAGATCATGGCAAACCATGATGGCAGGGCGGGGAGAAGAAAATGAAGAATAATAGTGCAACATCAGGGGCTTGAGGGTTTGATGAGACGTAGAAGAAACTGGCACCATTCATCGAACACCTCCACCGCAGTCACTGGTACCGAGGCAACAACATTAACAAAAGCAAGACTACAACTTCAGAATCAAAATCAGCAACAGACAAACCTCACAAATACAAACAACACCAAAAGCAGCTGAAAGATATTGCAACATCAGCGACAACAATTCAGACTTGCAATTACATCAACAACATAAGAAACAACTTCAAAACACAACTAAACTCAAGCAAAAGAAAATATTCTTCATCAGCGATATAGTTGTAGATAGAAACAGTGCGATGATGAAGTTAGATGCAAAGATAATCAATGGATAATTAGAAATCTTGCATTTCTAAATCTCTCAGAGAGAGTTATATAGTAGCAGCACGATAAAGTGGTTGTTTGTTGCCAACTTAATGTGGAAGTTCTAGGAATGGTAAAAATTCTACTGCTATTTAACCCCAAGAAACACCGTTTCTAGTTGTCTACGTGGCACAAGCGTTCTATGTTCTTAATTTTTGAAACAGGGGAGATAAGCACCTTCATCTAGAGACTAGTTTCAGGGTAGTTGCCCTTCATCAGTCTGAAGTAGCTTGGCCTTGCTAGCTATCGGTATTCTCTGAATGCTGGCTTTGTTGGGTGGAGGGGCTTATCTCCCCTGTTTGAAAACTTAAGGACACAGAACGCTTGTATCACGTAGCCAACGAGAAACGGTGTTTCTTGGGGTTAAATAGCAGTAGCATTCTTCCCTTTTCTGGGACTGCCACATTAAGTGGGCAACAAACCATCACAATAAATAGATAATTCAAAGACTAAAACTGCAGAAAGCCAGTGATAAGTTCATCCCTAAAATACCAATAAATAAATCCCAGTTGAAACCATCTGATGGTTCGTAGCATGCATTGTCTTAGGGCCATATTTATTAAACAATTTTAAGCCCCATCCTATTTCTCTTATTAACACTTTTACTAACACATACCGTAGGACGGATCAAGATTGTGATTGATGCTTCAATTGACGGAACCCAGAAATATGAAATGTAAAGCTGATGCAAGCGACATGCGAACTCAGAACTCGAAGCTCTACAATGAAAGACACGATACTTTTATATCTGAACGTTAGTTTTAAACGTTCACCAAGTTAAATATAGATTTTTATTCATTTTGTTTTCACGATCATAGACAAAGTTTGTTGATTTTTAATCAATACTAAGTCACTTTCCAACAAGGTTACTACAAATGTAAAAAGTGACATTAAAACAAAGATTTTTATCTCTTAGTAATGAATTATCAGTGTTTTTATCACCGAAAACAGTTTCTTTAATATTTGGGAATGTGCGTCATATAGACTAACATCACATAATGACATAAGTAAATTAGAAAATGTCAACATCGAGGATATCTAATTGATAAATATCGTTTATCGCTTGCTTAAATTACGACTAACTTTAACCAAGCACTTATCAAATAACGAAAATCGAACTTTCGTAATCTGTCACATTAAGAAAGCAGCTGTTCTTTACAGATAATCAGCCCTTAATAAACTAAGACGCACAAGCACACATGCCGCACACGACAGGATATAGTTTCAAGTGATTTCAAAGAATATTTAAGTTATTATCCACTTACACAGATTAAAGTTTATTACTTTTTCCTCCTGTCGTACTGTCGACATTTCTGTCTTTATTTGCACATAAACCATAATTCTGAGAGAAACGCCATTTATATCCGTCCAAACATGTTCTGCGGCTGCGTTGTTGAGATTGACATAACTTTCAGTTGATTTTGGATGAATTTATGTGTTTCAGGAAGCAGAGAAGGGTTTCTTATTACAACAGAGTTCTTGAAACTCTGCTGCTTTGAAAGAGTCTGACAGTCTTTGTCAAGGTCTATCTCTAATCGATACCCAAAATATATGTCCAAACAGATTCCAGATTCTACAAAACATCGAAACTGTTTATGATTTATCGATTTTCTTTGGCTACTGAATAACAAGAAGGTGATGTAGCTAAAAAGAAATCTTCAAATTTCCTTCCTGCATTTTAAATCATTCCATATTCAAATCCATATTCTAAAGTATTTTCGGTACAGTTGCATTGGACAGCAGTTAGCAGCAATGTGGAACATAATTCTCTCTCCCTGTCGAAATCTACATTGTTCAACACCTACATGAAAATCTCTTTACATTTTATAGCACTGCACTTAGATTTTACAGTACTTTCCTTTATAACATTGTACTTTTTATAGTAATAAGTCTTATAGTACCACACTGTATAGCAACAGAGGTTATTAGATGGTTTTTAGAAGTACGGGTTATGGTGTGCGCTTAATTATATCTTGGCTTCAATGAGACTACTGCCTCCCGTTTCTTTACATGACTAACTTCAGTTGCAACATAATCCGTTTTCCTTGGTCATGTCTATCCTATTAGAGAAATGCCATCTTTTCTTTGATTACCTACAGGAACATTCGGTCTTGTTCAGTCCTTCGGATTCAGTCTTTCTGATAATATGGTGAACATCTCTTTATTTGTCGAAATAACGGAACTGGCATTATGTTGAAATTTTGTTTTTCTTATATCAATAATTAAGTATATTTTACAAAATATATCAGCATGATTAGTTTTCTTTTTTAAAAGAGATTTGATGTTTCTCACATATCGGAACTAGGGTAACACAAGTTAAACTCTAAGAAATACTGTTATACTTTTACCAAAGCTTACCCAGCTTTGATAGAAGGCTAGATACGTACAAGGAGAGAGATATAAAGGAATACAGATGATTAAATGAAACTGTTATAGTGCTAGAATCTCCTCGAAATAATGTCGGTAAAATAATTCCCAGACGGATTTTCAAAGTAAATCAATCATCGTAATTAAAAGATAAAACAATCTTTATGATTGAAGTATTTTTAATTATTATTTCTGTCCTGAAGTCAATTATTCAATAATCCAGCTCATAACATTAAATGTTTCTCATAAGGGTACGTCTGTCGTCCGTTATCTTACTGTAGAGAGATGGATTTTACGATTATTTCTTCTCATATTAATTATATTCATGTGACGAAGAAAGTTAGATATGACATCATAGTTCGCTGTTCAAAATGTGTGTCTAAACGAATCATTAAGCAGTTGTCAGAGTACACTGAACCATGGTGGCTAATTCGCTTTGATTTTAATCAACAGAGAGAGATGAGGGAGGGAGGGAGAGAAGAAGGAGGCTGCACCCTTTTTAAAGACGTAAGAACATGAGCCGACATATTAGAAAGTAAAGGTTACATACAATAATTACAGCATGGCTAATGAGGCGAAGACATGGGGGAATGTCCTAGACAATGACTGATCCTCGTATGCACAAATGGGCGGCGCGGTGGAGCCATGAACGATCTGCAGGTGAGTCTATGTGGAAGAGTAAGAGCTAAATGGACTTCCAATTTATAATGCCATCTCAGTAACGTACCACCATTCCATATGTTTACCTTGTCGGTAGTTCAGTATTGAAATAGTTCAGGTTGATGGCACATAGCAGTAAGCTTATATGCAATATGTTTAGTGGTAAAAATTGTCCAAATGATTTTAAACCTAGAAGAGAAGAGAAAGTAAAAACAGCAGAGATAACAAAAAGTATCAGAAGCAACAGGTCCCTCAAAAGGAAACTATAACAATGCAGAACAAAACTACAGCAGTGGCAGCACCATAGATCCCAACTGGGAAAATGGTTAGATAAAACTTTTATTGTCACCTGACTTTGAAGATGAGCGGGATCAGAACCAGCAAAAAATGACGGCCATCCATCCACAGTGATTCAAATTTACAGTTGTTTGAATGGCAACGTGAAAATAATGGAGGAACTAGAAGAAGAAAGATAAAACATAATAACTTGGACATCAGGGAAGAAATAAAATGATTTCTCCGCAAATTCCAAAGTGGCATTCATTTGTTAAGGCAATGTCCATCATCTCTACGAAATAAAACAACAAAACTCAAGAAGATAATTCCAAACGAGGTGGAGATTGAATAGACACCACTAAATCATTTCGGCTGTCATTGAGGCCTACCTGAATATCTTAAATTCCTCAAAAAGCACAGGAACTCTTATCAAGATCAACGACGTACCCACAGAAAATGTTTGGGTGGGTATAAGTGATATGTCTTTCAGAATGTAGGATATAACAATATTGAGGGACCAGGTAAATGGAAATTGCAGATTTCGTTAATACAGTGGAATGACAAACGAACTGGTTTAGTAGAATCAATAAAAGTATTTTTAGCACCAGAAAATATTAGACAGGAAAGTAATTAAGAGTAACATTAAAGTGACTGTCAGAAAAGTCTTCGTTTTTGAAATGGCAGCGTCAAAAATGACAAACGACCATTTCTTAGTTTATCGTATTCGATGCTTTACCTTAGTAGTTTGTTGAGAATCATAGCAGAAATGGAAATGTTTGACCAAGACTGGGTGGTCTTCCCTACCAACTTTATTGGTTCATGTCATATTTGTTCAGCCCTTTCATAACAGTCGTATATCGAAGTTAGCGGCAAACATACTGATTGCGTCAGACAGGAAATGGTAACGCTGCTATGAAGTAAAGTAAACAAACAGACGGTATATTTCAGATCCCTGTTTCGACTTCACATAGACTTAAAGGATTTACACAATATACTCGAAAAGAGATTGGACACCGGCAGAGTATTACAATTTCGATGAAACTCTAAGGGTAAAGAAGTGCCGCCAGCCGAGACAACTTTTCAGTTCTGTTAAACAACGAAACTGCTTTGCAGCACTCGATCAGTGGCCAAGTAATGCTGATTTCTGTTGTCTTGACGAACAGACGCTGTCGTTACTTGGACGGATACAGCTTTCAAATCTTGCCGATGTCGACTTTGCCTTTCATCGCTTTGGGGATTGACAAAATAAGTACCAGTTGAGAACTGAGGTTGATGTAAAGAAGTTTCCCCCACCACGAACTTGCTGACTTTGTGCCAAAATTTGAAATAAATATTAAGAATGAAAATCATAATAATAACGATAGTTATGATGACGACGACGACGACGACAACGACGACGACGATGATGATGATGATGATGATGATGATGATGATGATGATGATGATGATGATGACACTCCGTTGCAGTCCCAGGCAGTGGCTCTCATGGCTTCTGATCTTAATTGATTGGAAGTGTTATCATGGACGCTGTTTTGTCTTGGCATAAAGATGGACTACAACAAATATTCT
>NC_068983.1:164856643-164857088 GCF_001194135.2 Octopus bimaculoides
TGGACGCTGTTTTGTCTTGGCATAAAGATGGACTACAACAAATATTCTGCTCAATACCACAGATTTGCTTGTCGGTTGCTTGACCTTAACCAGTTGAGCATGTCCCCTAGTGACTGACGATATGTGCCTCTCCAATCATGAGCAGAGGTAGTTGGGGAGCATCATATCCACAACGTGTCACTTTTAGGTCACTTCACCATTTAACATCCTACTACTATCATACCTCTCTTGCATTCTTTTATTATTCTTTCTCTCTTTCTCCTCCTTCTTCGTCTTTTTCTTCCTCTCCGCCACCTCCTTCCTTACTTTACCACTATTGCTGTTTAGAATAACACCTATGCAAATATTATAAACAATACATTCAAAAGAGATGTCTCAAGAATTCAATCACTACTACCTTCCACAACAGGTCACTTTCAGAGCACTTGACCATTTAACACCCTAC
>NC_068983.1:164857332-164858992 GCF_001194135.2 Octopus bimaculoides
TTCTTCTTCTTCTTCTTCTTCTTCTCTGCCAAGAATTCACCTCGGACGACCTCGAACCCACAAGAGTAAACAAGAGAGACAGACAGGCAGAAACAGGGAAAATGCCCCTTGTATTTGAATACTATGCAAATATACTTTAAAAAAATATTTCATTTTTCCAAAATTTAATTGTCTTCCATACTTACGGCTGAAAAAGTCTCAATAACTGAAACCGGTACTGAAATGTCTTTTATAGAATTATTTGAGAGGAATTCTTTGGGGTTTGAATAATTTACCTCTGGAAACATGGGTATTTCGTTCATCATCCTTAAACAAATTTTATTCAGGGACCTTTTAACCGAGATGGGCTACTTGGAATTTAAACATTCCGAGCCCTGTGTCAAATCAATATTACCGATGCTAAAACTTGTGAAGTGGCTGAGTCGTTCCCGCGCCCGGGCAAAATGCTTAGCGGCATTTCGACAGTCTTTGTGTTCCGAGTTCAAATTTAACTGGGGTCGACTTTATCTTTCATTCCTTTCGGGATTGATAAAGTAAGTACCAGTTGGACACTGGGGTTGATGCAATCGACTTACCGACCTACCTGAACTTACTGGCTTGCTGCCATATTTTCAAACCAATATTGTTGTGACAGAAGCGATTTCAATTGTTCTTTTCAGAGATATAAGCACGACAAACAAAATGTTAGAATGTTTTCATACACAAAGAAATTAGAACCAAAGCATTAATAGAGAATGCAAAAGAGACCCGTTCAGTCAATTAGGAAAAACTTTATCAATTATCTCATTAGTCAGCTGAAACAATTAACTCGCAACATGTCCGACTACGTTGCCAGACAATGACGTAATATCAATTGAGAAAATGTTAATTCATAGAAAGTAATATTTCATGAAAAATAACACCAAGGTTACGGGAAAATCAGCATCGACTTTTATCGACAGGTATCGATACATCGATCAAATGACTGACAAACGCAAGTGACGAAGAATACAATTCCATAGATTCAAACAGAATATCTTATTGTGTTGGAAAGAGATTTAATAGAAAATTATTGTCGATATTCTGTGGGGAAAAAACTGGTAACAAATATGCTCTTTGTTGTTCTTGTTTCTTAATATTTTCGGTATTGTTGTTGATAGAATGGGGTTGGGTGGGGGTGTAACAAAGGAATTTGAGAGAGAAGGTGGCAACGGTGATGATGGTCATTCCTATACAGGTATTTCTGCTAAAGAAGACATAACTATTGCTGAAGAAAATAAAACCACTTCAAAATGCATACATCCACGAGGGGCGCTGTGAACTGACTTGACGTGTTTACATCTATTTGTCCAAGGCTAGAAATTTCCTCCACTTCAAAATATTGTGTTTTAATCGGTGTAGAGAATGGAAACAAACAAGCGCTTTTAAAAAGAAAGAAAGGTTCTTATGTAAACAAGATGGCGTGAGTCGGAAAAGATATAGTCTCCGTGTTGTACACGGAGAATAATGAAACACACACGCACACACATACACATACGTGTGTGCGCGTGTGTCTGTCTATTTGCTGGCGAGTGCTTGTATAAATATATATATATGTATAAAAAATACAAAGCGGCGTACGTACACTTTGGTCACTATTAAATATATATGTATATGTATATATATATATATATATATATAT
>NC_068983.1:164859563-164862050 GCF_001194135.2 Octopus bimaculoides
TATATAAAGGCGGTGCTCCAGCATGGCTGCAGTCAAATGACTGAAACAAGTAAAAGAGTAAAAGAGTAAAAGAGATATATATACAGAGAGAGAGAGAGACAAAAAGACATTGCATGTAAGGATACCTACATAATGGCGTCTTAATGCTGCTGTTTGTTTTTATTGTTTTATGTTTTAGTTGCTATTATGATTTGGACCAATGCACTTCTTGAAACGTGTCTCAAAATTAGTGACTCTTAGAGTGTTTCCTTCTTATTTATTTATTTATTTATTTATTTATTTGCAGCACTCGGTGAAAGCGCGTAGCTTAGTGGTTATAGTGTTGCACCACAATCGCCAGATCGTGGTTTCGATTCCAGGACGGATGGCATGTTATGCTCTTGAGCAAAAACACTTCATTCCACGTTGCTCTAGTACTGTATAGGGATCGGCATGTCTAAAGAATAGACTCAGCGTTTCTTCTGTGTGTCATAAAAGGCGACTATAAGAGACTGAAGTAGGATTTGCAGCCCGGCCTCGTAAAACCCTCTGCAGCAACGTCTACCCAAACAGACCCATGATTTTAAAGTGATATACGCCAGGGGCAGGGAACCACCACCAAATGATCAATGCAGCGAAGTACTGTTACAGCGCATGCCCTCATACTACTACTACTATTACTACAACTACTACCACCACCACCACTACTACGACCACGACTACTACTGCTGCTGCTGCTTCTACTACTCTGTACAATGTTTAGACATTTCTTCATACTCGCACATAACAAATTCAATACAAGATGCAATATACGGCAGAAAAAACTCCCATTATAGCACCTGGGAAGAGAGGCAGGTGGGAAGAGTGTCTTCATGCAGATAATAATTCATTGTTTTATATTTTAGTTACCATTCCGGTTCGGATTGGTGCACATCATGTGTTTGCTGTTATCAAGAATAGTGACGGAAGGGGTGGGGTGCGAACTCTGAATAATGTTAAGACATCTCTTCATATACACCTATACAAATATGCATGATGCGGTAGAAAAACCTCCCAAGTTATTGGTATGGCACTAATGAAATTAAGCAAGTTTTAATGGCGGCTTTGTGTAGATAATGCGTTATCGCCTTTTTCACTTAGTAAGGTGGTTTAGACAGGCGCACACCATACTTTTTTTTTTGCTGAAGTGCTTATCAAGAATAGTGAATCTGAGAATTTATGGTCACATTCTGTTGAAGGAAGGAAGCGGCCATTTTGGTTACTACACAGAGCAACCCAAACCCACGCTACACTACTGCCTCGTCTGCTCCAAAGAGTCAGATTTCCATTAATAACTTTTCGGAACAAGGTGACAAAAGTAATGTTCGGTTCCAATGCATTAGACCAAAATACAATACAACGTCCGTAACGTGAAACGAAACATTGATTCTTCAACCAGTAATGCGATTTTTTGTTCTTCTTTTCGTCTTATCGATCAGCTTCAACTCGTTTACACATTCTCTGGACAAACATAGACTCTCGTCGATTCTCATTCAAATCTCATGCGTAGTTTGCTGCTTACTGTTATCTACTTTGCCGTCTCATTTTATCTGAGTGACAAATCATACTTAAGTCGACTTTGATTCTCAACAATGACACGATTAAATCATAAATACCAGTAAGAACACCGGTTCAAACACCATGTCTTGTGTTTTGCATTAAGATTCTCCCTCTTTGACATAGTAAGTACATGACGGGGTGAGAGAAGGGAATAGTGACAATCAAGAGAGATGGAATTCTCTTTTTTGAGTTGAAGATATTTCTGAGAGATCAGTGATTGTTTGGTATTTTCAATCATCGGAACCAAACCAAAAACAAAAGAAACCCTAACCCTAACCCTAACCCTAACCCTAACCCTAAAACAGTGGAGAGCTGTCAGAATGATTAAGTTTAAAGATAAACCTATTAAGATTATCTGACTCAAAATGATGATAAAAGACTGCAGGAAGCTGTGAAATCTGAGCAGCTGATATATATATATATATTTCAAAGTTGTTCGTTCCATCATGGGATTATTTATCTAGACACCTCATACAGTGTCACTAGACGACAGCTATCAATATTGTGTTTTAATCGGTGTAGAGAATGGAAACAAACAAGCGCTTTTAAAAAGAAAGAAAGGTTCTTATGTAAACAAGATGGCGTGAGTCGGAAAAGATATAGTCTCCGTGTTGTACACGGAGAATAATGAAACACACACGCACACACATACACATACGTGTGTGCGCGTGTGTCTGTCTATTTGCTGGGAAGTGTTTGTATAAATATATATATATGTATAAAAAATACAAAGCGACGTACGTACACTTTGGTCACTATTAAATATATATGTATATGTATATATATATATATATACATATATATATACACACAGAGAGAGAGACAAAAAGACATTGCATATAAGGATACCTACATATCCTCATACATCATAAATACATGCATGCCCACCCAACCGCACATACACACACA
>NC_068983.1:164862118-164862717 GCF_001194135.2 Octopus bimaculoides
ACACACACACACACACACACACATATATATATATATATATATATATACATATATATATACACACAGAGAGAGAGACAAAAAGACATTGCATATAAGGATACCTACATATCCTCATACATCATAAATACATGCATGCCCACCCAACCGCACATACACACACACACACACACACACACACACACACACACACACACACACACACACACACACACACACACACACACACACACACGTACACACACACGTACATATGTATATGCAAAGGTATACATTCACTTATATGAACAAACGAAAGAAAGAGAAAAACGTTGGCTGTATTCACACAGATATAGTATTACTCCGGCATACACATAACTATTTACACGCCGGGGCAATGTTCATTAACTGCACCAAACAATCAGGAACGTAACGTGACCCTTCTCTATATAAGGACAATACAGAAAGGCAACTCAACGAATAATAATCACACACACACACACACAATCACACACACATATATATACATAAACACACGCGTGCGGTGTATATATACGTGTGTGTGTATGTGTACATGTGTGTGTGTGTGTGTGTGTGTGTGTGTGTGTGTGTGTGTGTGTGTG
>NC_068983.1:164863514-164864928 GCF_001194135.2 Octopus bimaculoides
ATATATATATATATATATATATATATATATATATATATATATATAGAGAGAGAGAGAGAGAGAGAGAGAGAGAGAGAGAGAGAGATATGCATGTATGTATGTACGTATATGTAGAGTAGTCAACCAAACTTAGTTTTCGCATTGGAACTCTGTTAAACTTTCTGTCATTCAGATTGCATTCACTTTACTATTAGATGTTAACACATGAACAGTATAGATGCAGGCACATATAAACACATGAACTCCTCAACCAGAGAACCATACGCAATGAACATACATTTGAACAAAATATCTGTAGAAATGTTTGTAGGGAAAGAAGAGGGTCAAGTGGAAGGGAATTAGAAAATAAAAATGCTAAAGAAAATAAGAATTCGGATATAAACTGAACGATCCAAGGAGAAACGTAAAAATTGCATATATAAATAAGTATGGAAAAACAGCCAGTTATTTTATGCAAAATTCTCGTTACTTGAGATATTTCTGGAAAAAAATGCTGCTGTTGTTATTGTTGTCAACAATAATCTAGCTGGAAATATTCGAAATGATATGGATGTTGTACGAAATGAATTTTTTTTAAAAAGCCTCTTTAGACTATTTCATTGGTAACTTTGCTTTTTCTATTGATTTCGAGTTTTGTAGCATCTGCAGCGTGCATTTAATGAGTCGCTATTTTCAATCTTATATCCGATCAGCTTCTCGTCTATTACTACGATGTATCACCACATTCACCGTACACCATCATTCTCTCTCCACCATTTATACTCACTGCCTGCTGTTCCCACACCACCGTGCTTGTCTCTCGTTTAGGATAGCAGCAGGAAGCAGTTCTCCTAGTCAGTATGTAATATGAATCTGTCAAATGACAAGCCAACATGGCGACTGAGACAAATCTAAACTGTGCTTCTTTCAAACTGTCGGCGGCCCAATACTTCAATTGCGATGCGAAATATGATCAACTTTTTGTTAAGAATTCTCTAGTGTTGGTTTCCATCGATACCTGTCTTCTAGGCTCAGTCTTCTGTGTAGCTGGTGCTAAAAGTCGGTTTCGCTATAATTGTGCATTTACTTTTCCAACAGAAAATTATATATTTGTCAGAGAATGTCACAGAATATAATATCTCAGCTGTATCGATTGCAAATGCGACACCAGGGAAACGTATTTGTTTGTTACTGTTTTTTCTTTCTTTCTGGTTTAACATTATTCTGTTATTGAATCAGTTGTATTATCTCGCTTTCTCATTCCTTCTCTATTTATGTTACTCTCTTGCATAGAAACACAGATGATTGATTGTATTTCATATACTTCTATAACACCTCACTTCTTCCCTATCTATCTATCTATCTATCTATCTATCTATCTATCTATCTATCTATCTATCTACTTATATCTGCTTTATATACACACACACACACA
>NC_068983.1:164865096-164867596 GCF_001194135.2 Octopus bimaculoides
TATATATATATATATATATATATATATATATATATATGCATGTGTGGACATTTAAAAATATACAAACTACATTGTATATGGGTTGGACTTTCAAACGAACGTCTATTGATATTGATATTAAAAGTGAAAGTAGTAAAAATATTGGTAAGAAGAATATATGATCGCATATGTCAATATACAATATATATGTATATGCGTGTGTGTAAATATATATAAAACAATGTACACTATCTTTCAGGTGGGTTTATAGGAGAATATGTATACAGGGATAGCGACTAACTCTTTTTGTCTCTAACTGTTTCAAAATACGGCTCATTTCAATGCAGAATGGAGCCAGTTGTTACGTCGCGATAGACAGGGGGCTAATTTAAATCCTTCACATAAAGAAAGAAACAGTTGATTAGAACCAAAATGATCGACCTTCATCACTTTATCACTTTATTATCTCTAAATACTTAATTTTATTCTCCATTTTATTCTTCATTCTGTTTATTATTTTCTTCCTTATAATCTGGCCATTAAAGTAAAATAGTGAATCATAGTCAAACTGACTGTTTTTTTCGTGTTTATTTCTTTATTTTGAATATAAATATATTTTGTCTATCATTATATCTATGGCTTTAATTTTTGTCTGTAAACTGCTGAAAATGATATATCACTTTGGGTATGCATTCTAACACTGACTGAAGTGACGGTAAGATCAAACAAAGTATGTATTTAAACAATCACCTGAGGAGACGCATTTTACACCTTGGAGGTATGATAATGATTACACAAAATTTCACTACCTGTATTAGTGTAAAAATGTGTCGAAGGATTTTAAATAAAGGATGTCGTACATTCCATTTCCTATCATTTATCTATATCATCTACACCTCTCAGTTTATCTATGCATCTATGTATGTATTTACCTATACTTATATATATATACATGTGTGTGTGTGCGTGCATGTGTGTGTGCGTGCATGTGTGCGTGTTTGTGTCTGTGTGTATGCAAACACACACGTATATATATATATATATAATATATATATACATATACATATAGACATATATATATGTATATGTATATATATATTTATACGCACACACACACACACACACACACACACATGCATATAACGCCTATGCGCCTATGTGTGTGTGTAGTGTGTATAGGTAAAGGAAGCTGCTTGATATCAAACCTTTCACAGCGGTGTCACGATTGTTTTTAATTTTCAATGTTTTTTTTCATCTTTCCTTATCATTCTTAATGATAATAATTATAGAACAACAACATAACGAATTCCATTAGTTCCACTAGCTTTCCGAGTATCGACTAAAAGAAAAGATGAAAGTGACATGTTTTATTGGTGCGTTTATTGATTTATTCATTGTAAACTAATGCATTGTGGGATTGATGTAAATAATTTAATCCTGAGCTCTGCATTTAACACTTTAAATCCTGCATTCAAAGTTTCTTCAACATCCAGCATTTATTCTCACTTCATTCCTAAGATAGTATATCCAGATGCACGTTCTTTTGTATTTTGCTATTACTGCTTTCTTCTTCCTGTGTAGGACCAACGAATGTGCTTCTGCTTTCGGTCGCTGTAACATTTCCGTGTGATAACTAGAGGCAGCTGCTAACCTGCTTTTCAATGCCCAGTCTACCATCTCGTGAATAGTTTGGCCTGTCTCCTGAAATTCAATCTCGCAACCGATCGTCTGCTCCTGGTAAGCCCAAAACGGGGAAAATCACGTGATCTGGTAGTTCCGGTGGCTGTGGAAGACAACTCTCTTCTGTCAATGATATGAATACGAGTGCTTTTATGCACCACTACTCTATATGAGAGGTTTTCTCAAGGTAAATAAAGTAGTATACCGTACTCTAACACAACATCAATGTTAAGTTGGATATAAAGATTGCTTTTCGACATTAATACCGCTTCCGTTGCAATTAATTGTTATTTATAAATTGAACGTAAAACCATTCATTCATTCATTCACGTGTAGAAATCTGTGTTAAGGGGTTTTCTTCGTCAATGGATATAGCGAATTACAACGGACAGGATTCGAAACACGAATCCTTCGACGTTGTTCCTGGTCATCTAATAATTCGGTCAGCAAGTCTACAAGATAAGGCAGACCATCAGAAGAACGATTTAGAAATTGGAAACCAAAACCAAAAAAATAAAAATAGAGCGAAAAAGTAAAGGAATTCCTTTATTGTCAGATTTGTCTGACCCTTGTCAATGACAAAGTGAGCTTCAAGTTTGTGCAATGTATTCAACAACTGGAAATCCGTTGACTAAAACCAATTTCATGGAAGGGTTAACAAAGAAGAAAAATTTAATATTTGATTATTAGTTAAAATAATAAAGGTAATAATTACGACTGTGACGATGATGAGGACGATGATGATGATGAAGATGATTAGGAAGAGGAGGATCATAATAATTATTGTTTTAGTAATTAGCATGATAGCGAGGATGGTGAATTTTAATGATTATATAATGAT
>NC_068983.1:164870551-164871539 GCF_001194135.2 Octopus bimaculoides
GAGGCTCTAATCTATGCTGCCGAATAATCAATTACATCAAATACAGAATAGACAACACATCAGAAAGTGGTAAGTGCAGAATTTGTGGACAAAATAGTGAAACTGTATGGCATATTACCAGTCAATGTACGCCACTAACCCAGAAGGAATATAAGAGACATCACGACATCATAGCAAAGATTGTCCATTGGACACTCTGCAACAAGTATGGGCTTCACAGACTAAATAATTGCTACGACCATAAACCTAAAGGCATCGTGGTAAATAGAAATGCAAAGATCCTATGGGATTTTATGATTCAGTGCGACCATGAGATAGAGAATAGAAAGCCGGGCATATTACTAATTGAGAAAGAAAGCAAACGATGCTGGATCATAGATATAGCATGCCCGGCTGACAAAAAGGTATGCGATAAGAAAGAAAGAAAAGTCGATAGATATGACAGGTTAGCTTGGGAGGTTAAGCAGCTGTGGTCGATGAAAAAGGTGGTAGTAGTACCAATAATTGTTGGAGCCCTGGGAACAGTGAGTCAAAATCTCGAGAAGTACGTGGAACAAATAGGGGCTGCAATTATAGTGGAACACTTGCAGAAAACAGCACTGCTTGGAACCGCTCGAATACTCCGGAAGGTGATCGAAAAATAAGAGGTGTTACCTTAGTTCACTGATAGTGAACAACTGACACAGTAGTACATCTCCAGCGTTAGAAGTTGTGCAAAGGCAATAATAATAATAATAATCGTAAAGTATACGGTATATGCGACACATTGGGTGGGGGTAGAAGGTGCATGGCTCAGTGAGTAGACAAAGTTGACCTTGGCGGAATTTGAACTCAGAACGTAACGATGGACGAAATACTGCTAAACATGTTACCTGCTGTCTTAATAATAATAATAATAAGAAGAAGAATAATAAGAATAAGAATAAGAAGAAGAAGAAGAAGAAGAAGAAGAAGAAGAAGAAGAAGAAGAAGAAGAAGAAGAAGAAGA
>NC_068983.1:164872059-164876005 GCF_001194135.2 Octopus bimaculoides
TATATATATATATATATATATATATATATATGCATAGAAATTAAAAATGCACACTAAAGAATTCAGTATATATTGGTCTATCATAACGGAAACCACACCATATAATACACACACTAAAAATTGGAATTTATGCACGAAGGAGGCGATCCATGAACTCTGAGCCAACAAAAATAGCTTACTTGATAAAATATCTGATGTCATAATTACCTGAGACATAAATATCTTTCAACTTTTAAATTCTTCCCCCAAAATAATTAGCTTGTAGGATTTTAATCTAGTCACCCTCATATTATGGACTCGTCTTAAAATACTATTATATATAGCGTCGTAATGTACTTCTAGCTTTTATTCTAATTACATTTGAAAAATGATAAAAATATAATTAAATACTTTTATTCTAATTATACCATCCGCATGAAAAGTATGGTCCGACTGAGCATTCGTTTCTTAAAAATTCTCAAATCTTTCGTATTTCTTAAAACCGTAACAACTCTTTGAATCTCTTAACTCTGATGAGAGAAGTATAGATAATTGCTATGGTTGGAGTTAACTCGCCCAAATCAACGTTTATCGTCCCGAAACAACTTCGTATTTATTCAGGATTCCTCTTGAAACATTTTATACAAACTTTCTCATCCTCCCTCCTCATGGATTCTAATACGGGCATTCAAATCTCGTAAGTACATCTATGTATTTATATTTGTGTTTATATATTTATGAATTTTTATGTTTATAAATTTTTTATATATGTATGCATTTTTATATATTTATAAATCTTAGTATGTTTATGTGTTTACAAATTCTTGTGAATCTTTATCATTTCTCGTATATGGGTACGCATTTTTGTATATTGTGAAGAATTTCGATAATTTGAAACGGATTGATTGAATATATACCCCGACATCTGAAATTTGCTTCTCTTCTTAATTTCATATTCCTGAAGCTCCATTAGAACGCTAATTATTTGAGCTGTATAAAGTGGATCACTATACCATTTACTCCTTCATTATATATATATATATATATATATATATATATATATATATACGTACATACGATTTCCTTAATTTCTACATGTTGTTGGCTAAATTCGGAATCCATCCGTTGTAGGAATTATTTTGCATGAATTAGAATGAAAGACCCGTATCCATATCCTCAGTGGACATGCAGGGAACTGAAATTGTTGGCTTACTGGGAACTTGTAACCAAGCACATTATTATTTACTAAATGCCAGGTATGAAATTTAAAACAATACTGAGACGAGATGTCATGGAATGTAATGCAGCACAAGATCCAAATTTTGAACGAAGTGCAAAAGTTTCTACTACCATAACAAATGCTTCTGTGTGTTACCGGGAAATTTATAGAGAGTTTTATCTATTCTTCTCTTCGTGTTTATTGATTTTAAGTCGTGATAAATAATTGACTAGCGGGTCCCGTGGAAATTCCATCGTGTAAGTCAGAATATTTGAAGAGATTCATAGATTAAACACCAGCAAAGAATTTCAAAACCTTCTTTTGCAACCCTTCCATTTCATCAAAACTGTACTTTCAAACGTAATCCAAATAAACTTAGAAGGTATTGTTTAACTACCTTGTTTCAATATTTTTGACAGATATGGTGTGGTTTATAGTTTAGGGAAATAAAAGATGAATTAAAATTATAAAACTTATTTAGATACATATAAAATAACAGCCATACTTTTTGCGGTCCAACTACCACCAAAACCTCAGTTCCTGTTATTTACCAACTGAGATTATTTTAATTTCTTCTCATTTCTTTTCATTTTATTTCAGTTCAACTACCTCTGTATTTGTATATCGATTAATATAACTCTCTATTTGCTAATGTGGCTGTAAATTCAATATATACAGTAATACTTCACTTTACGAAAACCCGCTTTACGAGACGCCAGGTTTACGAGTTTTATTTTTCAAGCACAAGATCCAAAGTTTGAAGTGCAAAAGTTCCTACTACCATAACAAATGTTTCTAAGTGTTACCGAGAAATTTGTAGAGCAAAAAGAAAAGCTTCTTCTAAGCAAACAACTCTAGACTTTAAAAAAAAAGAAATCTATAAGTCCGTCTATGAGTGCTTGTGGATCGGTGATCGCGTCTACAAGTGATGGTGTGCAAGAGTCTACTGCGAGTGAAAGTGATTCATAAAACGATTATAATAATAATTTTTTTTATATATAAATGATCTTGTCCTTTTTATATTAGATAAAATATTCTTTACATTCTACTGTTGTTCTATTGCCATTTAATTTTTATTGGTAAAATATTTTTCTGGGAACGAATTACGAATTATAACTTTGTTACTATGGGAAATTATTGCTCTACTTTACGAGTATTCGCTTTACGAACACTTGCCGGGAACAAATAAACTTGTATACCGAGGCATTACTTTACATATAAATATTTCTCCCTTGACATAAGCGTAACACACGGACAAAACCCACAGAACCTAACAGCGCCCAGATTACAGGGTGTGATTAGACTATTTTCATCATCTCACCGAGACTACTTACATTTTATCTTTTAATTACACCGGAAAGTTATTGAATATTAAATGACGGTTCAATTATAAAGGTCTTGGGTACTGTATTTTACATCATTGTCATATATTTCCGCCTCCAACCACGAGCAATGTCATCCATTGAAAAGATATACAGCGGTTACTCTGTTTGTGTGTGGTGTGTGTGTGTGTGTGTGTGTACAGAGCCTGGAGGAAGAAATTTGGTAAAAGAATCAAGAGATACAGAAGTCAATACCTGAGTACATATAATTTTTTTTATTTTTAATCTGCAAAAAAAGTGGTCAAATTCACTCTCAAGGCATAAGAAGACCTACAGCTATCGCAGAAGACACTTGCCTAAGCAATTGGTATTATTTTGTCTGTGTATTTGTTATTTTGTTTAAAATTCTCTTGTGTAGGGCGTATTTTATACTTGATAGGATCATAAGATGGATTACATGAAGGTTGCGGTTTTGTTATTTTCATTCGTTTCAATTCTTGTTCTTTTTATAATGACCTGTTATATTCTAATCTTCTTCTTCTTCATCCTCTCGTGCAACTACATCCTCTCCGGCCATGTTCTCACTGAGAGCGATCGAGATGTCTATCATAATACATGCATTTTCATTTCTTTGTTTCACTGAACACTAAGCACTTGTCTTTGATCTCTTTGTCTTTCCGATCGTGACTGTCATTGTCACTACCTGTTTTCGTGCGTGATCATACAACTTATACTTGAGACTCCATGAGAATGCATCTGCATATTTCCCAATAACTATAGCTACCTTGTCATGTCTGTGAATATATTCTCTCTTTGTGATGGCTGCAAGCCGGAAATGGTGTTATTGATTCTGTTTTTATATTAATTACATAGTCTATGGTTGATCTTAACATCTTCTTTTCATATTTTATTATAGTCATTTCATTGTTTTTCTTGTGGCTATCTTGCAGAATATTGACCCAACATGTGTTTCCTTCATTTTTCCTTATTTATTTTTCTCTATTTTTCATTGATTTCTACGATTTGGTGCACTTTTGGTCTATTTCATTTTCTCTTCCTTTTGTATTTATCTAATAATGTTCTTTCATATACTTAGCTTGTAATTTCTACTTCATTGTTTAATTATAGAGAAAGAATATCAGGTTTTTTTTCTTCATGCTGCCACAGAGCGCTAATCAATAGAATTGTTTTTGCTTCTCAGTAAGCGTTTACATTCTTGGTGATTCTATTGGAATGGTTTTTGTGTGTGACGAAACTTCATCTCTATTTAATTTATATTACGCGTATGTATATGCCCTGCCAACAATTAATACATACATGTGTCTGAAAAAGTTTAACGAAAGCGCTCACACACTAGAAAAAACTTCCTTCCCCCAAAAAGTTACTAGCATCTTCATTTTCATAACGTCTATTTTTTTAAATATTT
>NC_068983.1:164876015-164878745 GCF_001194135.2 Octopus bimaculoides
GAAAAATAACCTTTACACTTCATAAACTGTATTAAGTAATCTTAATAGACTTTCAGATATGTGTGTGTGTGTGTGTGTGTGTGTGTGTGTGTGTGTTAAAACAAGAGAGAATGGAAAATATTTTGATATTATATATTCACCATTAGAGGGGTTTCATTTGCAACAGAATTGTACATGAAGTAGAAAACGTGTAACATATCTCCGATTGGAAATTCTCCCGATAGGGAATCAAATAATACGAAATTTACGCTTGGACGAAACGTATATGAATAGTTAGTAATGAGGTGTCTTTTAGATAGTGAGAGGCAGCTAGTATTGTAGAACGGAACGAGAGGGTGAGTGAACACGACGTAGTCAGTGTACACATACACACGCTTATGCATATACACTCACACATCTATATACATATGCATATATACATGCAAATATTCATATATACACGTTATATAAGTACACACACACACACACACACACACACACACACACACATATATATATATATATATATATATATATATATACACTTCTACAAGAGGACACATCTTGGATTTTAGCCCTATCTACATGTGTGATTTGGGGAGGGTGTGTGTGTGTGCGCGCGCCTGTGCATGTATGTATTAAACATTTGCAAGAAAAAATTTGACAGTGACTTCGAAATTTCAAGAACGCTAACCTTCGTCGGACTATCAGATGAAGACGAACGAACTAAATAGTCACTGCCAACATTTCCTTTGTAAAATGAACTTTAATAAAAAAAAAAGTACTCTGTAATCCTTCGGTGTACTCCTCATTTGAAAAGTCAAATTGTTTCTATATTGAGACAAAACATGAATATAAATATGTGCGTGGAATATATTTTACGTGTTTGTATGGGTGTGTGTGTGCATACATGCGTGTGACTGTGTGTGCCGGTATACGTGTATATGGCTACGAAAAGAGAAACAGAAATTCGCGAACAAAAAGGCGAGGTAATTTGAAAGTCAAAATTATAAGTCTGGCGTTTAGAGAAATAAAAAAATATATTGATTGTTAGTGCGTTTCGGATATTGTTCATCAAAATAGAATGAAGAATGGAATGATAGAGAAAACAAGGAATCCACACACACAAATCTTAAAGGAGCAATTCAATAGAAATTGAACACTTACAGCTCGTTGATGAGGTATGGGCTCTGACTGACCGGAAGTTGAGTGGTTGACAGAACAGTTTGTTCAGAAAGAGGAGAGTGAATGCGAAATGGTAGCCATGTCTGTGTTGATAGAAGTGTGCAGGTGTGTATTCTAGAATGTAAAGGTTGTGGATGAGTGGGTGGTTTTCTTTCCTGTGTGCATGCGGCTTCTGTGTGTTGCGTGTTTGTGTGTGTGTGTGTGTGTGTATGAATACTAGCGTTTGCGTGTTTGAACATGTTATATATACTTGTTTATACGCAGAAATCTTTGACTGATATATTGTAATGTATGCGTGTGTGTATATGTCGGTGTGTTCGTGTATAGTTCGTGCGTATGATACAAATGTTATTTGGGTGAATGTGCACGACTGGTGGAAAAAAATCTTTCAATTATAATAAAAACAATTTTAAATAAGACTCAAGACATACTCAATTTTATAGATTACAAATGTATTGTTCTTCAATAAGAACAGTACTGACACTGACTTCGAAACAGCATTCACATAACCTGTCATCAGACTATATATGTTATATATATATATATATATATATATATATAGTTATATATATATATAGTTATATATATATATAGTTATATATATATATAGTTATATATGTATGTGTGTGTGTATAGGTATATACTCTTTTACTCTTTTATACGTTTCAGTCATTTGACTGCGGCCATGCTGGAGCACCACCTTTAGTCGAAGAAATCGACCCCAAGACTTATTCTATGTAAGCCTAGTACTTACTCTATCGGCCTCTTTTGCCGACCCGCTAAGTTTCGAGGAAATAAACCCACCAACATCGGTTGTCAAGTGATGACAGGAGCACAAACACAGACAAAAAGACACGCACACACACACCTATATATACATATATATACACGAGATTCTTTGTTTCTGTCTGCCAAATCCTCTCATAAAGCTTTGGTCAGTCCGAGGCTATAGTAAATGACACTTGCCCAAGGTACCACGCAGTAGGACTGAACCTGGAACCACCATGTGTTTGAGAAAAAAGTTTCTTACCAGACAGCCACGCCTGCGCCTATATATATATATATGAGAGAGAGAGACAGAGAGACGCTTGTTATATAAGTTGTAACAGATAGACGTGTAGGTAGACAGACAGACAATCACTCACAGAGGGATGGATTATTGGGTGGATAGATACATGGATTCTTGGCAAACTGATCATTAGAATATAGTTAAAGATGTTGTCAGTTGAACGTTGATTTTCCTTTAACTCAAAAACTGGTTTTGTTTAACCCAAGGACTGATCTAGACTGAACAAAGTCGATCTATGATCAAACGCATTATAAACATAACACTGCGATCTCTTGCCGACATGATGACTTAGAACAAAGACCTGCATAAAATCGTATGTTCCTTTCGAATATTGTGCTGACAACCGTGATTTAACAATATCTGCTTCTCCATCAGTCGACCACCGATGGGACGGTTTCAAATGTCTTTCTTCTCACTCACTCTTTCTTTTTTCTCCCTATCTCTCCCTCTCTCTCTGTAAGTCTGTGACTATATATATATATATATATATATATATA
>NC_068983.1:164879133-164881491 GCF_001194135.2 Octopus bimaculoides
ATATATATATATATATATATATATAGTTCACTCCCATCTGCTGTTGTTACGTGACTGCCCTGTCCTTCTGTCGTTCTCTCACACTTCTCCCCGGAATCTATGGTACTTCTAAATTCTTCTCTTTAATCATTCCCTTTACAAATGGATCACGGTGCTAGCGGTGAAAAGTGAGTTGAAACAAGACGTTGCTAGGACAACAACGTTTTAGAGGAAGGAGAAATATGAGGAAGCGGGGAAAGAAGAAAACCACTAACAAAGCTTGAATGAGAAAACCCAAAGAGAAAGATAGATGAGAAAACTGAAAATCTGTACATTGGAAGTGTTGGAATGTAAAACCAAATGTTGGCATGGCAAAACCATTTGAAAGGCAGAGAAAAACAGTCACAGAGAAGCAGACGAGGAGAGAGGAAGAAAGTGAAAGGCAGATAGAGAGTGGTGGGTGAGACAGAGACACGCAGCTAAACAGACTGACAGAGAGCATCATATGAAACAACTGCCTCCATTTTCGTTAAAAAAAACACGATTAAATCCTTTGTCACTCTCTCTAAAGAGACATCATACAAGGAAGATGTACTTTATTTCTTTGTAAGAAGTTGGAAAAGTTGCTTGTTCCGATATTTTTCTACAACAATAGACTCTGGACTTGAGCAACACTCTAACACCTGATTTCGAATAATTGGTTTCATTCAATAAATTCTCCAAGAAATGTGTTTCTATTTAAGAAATTACAAAGTTATTTTATTAGAGAAAATTTCACAAAAACATTGTTTTGTCATTGATTTTATGAGTGGATTCATTTGTGCGGGCATAATAAATTGCTTTCTTTCCTTCGATAAATGTAGGATATTAGTCTTAGAGGAATATCAACAAATGAAACACCAATTTAAAATAATATACGTAATAAATAAGGTCTTATTAATCAGATCTATGCATATATGCGTACACACACACACACACACACACACACACACACACACACACACACACACACACACACACACACACACACACACACATATATATTGCATACATACATATATGAAATGCTCAAAATACGAGACTAGAAAAACAGCAAACAACTGATGAAGGGTCGTTCTTTGTTTTGTTTTCCATTTGTGTCTTTCGTTGTTCGAAAGAATAGTTCATGTTCCATGTACTCCTGCTTCGTACTTTTTTGTTGTACTCGTTTCGTGACATCCTGTGCCCACATGCATATACGTATAGATGTATGTACATATACGTATGTATATATGCATATATATATTATTTATATACACACACACACACACCACGCCACCACACATCACACCACCACCCACACACACACACACTAGCACTGACCACTTCCCAGCACTCACATCATTCACATATTGCAGACGCACACACATCAGTCACCAGCCCCTATCCACACGCACACATTTACATACTCTCACATACACACACGCGTGCGCCGTTTTCTTTTTGGGATCACCAAGACTTATCGCCTCTTCTTCCTAGCTCTCCTGTCCAATTACCTTTCTCCAACCAGTCACCATGATTGACCGCTAAGTCCACAAGTTTTTCTCGGGTTCCTTTCTGTTGAAGAGCGTAGGCTCGAAACGTAAAAACCTTTCTCACCTTACCGAGCGGCAAACTGACACGCCTACTTGTTGTTCATACACCTCTCTCCGTCTTTTGGTTATCTGTAAATTTCATCTAATATAAACAGGTTGGTGCAAAGGTAATGGCCGATTTTTTAGAAAACGGTTTGAGATAGTAATTTTGTTTCTGAATTGTGCCTCTTGCAATGTTTTAAGCATGTCATAATGAGTAATTTATAAATTTTTCTTTGAGATTTTGATCGTATTGGCCATAATTTTCTGCAATATTTGCTCCCATGCACGTCCCATCTAAAGATCACATTAGACATGTCTTACTCTGAGTTTCAAAAAGGTGCCAATGCAAGCACAGCAGCAAAGTCTCTAAA
Organism: Octopus bimaculoides; assembly: GCF_001194135.2. Lineage (NCBI taxonomy): Eukaryota > Metazoa > Mollusca > Cephalopoda > Octopoda > Octopodidae > Octopus > Octopus bimaculoides. The sequence goes on from NC_068983.1 coordinate 164,881,100, forward strand.
GAGAGTTTATAAGGTTGATTATATGAGTTAACGAAGTTGCAGGAGATGGCTTTCTCGCTTTAGAATTAGGAATATGAGTTTTGAAAGACGAGTCAAAAGAAGGTCGTTCAAAGAAACTTCATTCCGAAGAGTTGGAAGCTGTCATCACAGAAAATCAAACCGCTGCTTGTAGAGAACTTGCAGAACAGTTTAAGGTTGAAAAATGGGTCCTCACGAACTGTCCCCAGAAAATCTGCAACAGCGTGTTGCTTGTTGTCAGTCATTGCTTTCACGACACCTTAAGGAACCATTTTTATAAAAGCTTGTTACAGGTGATGCGAAGTGCTTCCTTTAACGTTAAACACCACCGAGATATATATATATATATATATATATATATATATATATATATA
>NC_068983.1:164881869-164882806 GCF_001194135.2 Octopus bimaculoides
TATATATATACACGCACACACACATTATGTGTGTGTGTGTGTGTGTGTGTGTGTGTGTGTGTGCGTATATATATATGATGGACTCTCTCGTCGAAAACGACGTTATAATGTTCAGTTTTTTAGGGGGTAGGGGGTTTGAACGACCTGTACAAATGATTTGTTTATAGTGGTTAACTCACCGCAGATGTTAGTCGAAATGAATAGCGAAGCCAGAAGATAAATTAAAAAAGAGAAATGTTCCAAGAAAGAAAACAGCCAAGAAGAAAGGGGTGATGAGGTGGGAATCGAGTAGAGTTGATAGGAATAAAGAAAAAGGGAAGGGAAAGAAAGTGGAGGGGAGATAAGAGCAGATAGTTGCTACCGTTAAGGGGAAAAAATAGTTGTCATAAATATTTAACTGAGATGGGTAAAGATAAAGACTAGCCTACCACTAGGTATTGATTTCTTAGCAGATACATATGTCGCCTGCGTTTTATTCATTCTACTCTCTCAATTTGGAATTTTATTCGCTTTTGTAGCAACTCTAGTTTCTATAACCGTGAGATATACAGAAACATTCAGCTTATTGAATTTCTTCGTAACTTCGATACGGGGAAAAACTGTAACTTTCGATGCCAATATATAGTTATTATTCTAGATCGGACACCGTCCATTTTTTGTTCTCTATACCTGCCACGGAATGCTTCAAATTTACAAACTTCCTACTCTTCTGTTATATGCAACAGAAGCTGCATATATGCATATACAAAGATATATATATATATATATATATATATATATATAGTGTAGTATATTGCCACTTAAGTGTGGCTGACTGCTAGGGGTAGATGTTACTGTTGCTTTTAGCCCCAGGAGGACATCTCCTCCAGCTGGCTTATCGACACACGACTGTGTCCTGTTTGCCAAGGGAGTTATCCCTCTCACCTCGACCAGCAGC
>NC_068983.1:164883218-164884503 GCF_001194135.2 Octopus bimaculoides
ATCTACCCCTAGCGGTCAGCCACACTTAAGTGGCAATATACTACACTTTATCGTGCAGTTACTGTTAATACTTCATATAGAGAATTAACATATATATATATATATATATATATATATATATATACCCCACACACATATATACCAATTATTTCTGGTTTGGGGTAAAAAAAAAGACAAGAGGATCAGTTAATTGAACATATTCCGCTCTAATTTTCACACAGTTGTTGCAATTATCCTTCAGTTTTTTAAGCTCTGTAAAAGAACTCGGAAGTTTGGGCCTTGAGCCAGGCATTTTGCGAGAACTTTAAAGCCAAGAGCTTTTCAGCCACACTATCTGTGTCCTTTTATTTTCGAACAGGGAATTCGTTATCTCCACTTAGCACAAAGCAACATCTGTGGACTAGTTTCACGGTTATTGCCCTTTATCAACACAGATTAGCTGCTTGGCCAGGTGGCGCTGCTGAATTCACGGTTCGAATATATAGACTTCGAAGTGACGCACAGCCACTGATCTATAAATAGAAATTCTTGTATTTCCAAATCTCTCAGAGACACACATTCAGTCATAATTCTTTAAAGTAGCGCCACCTGGCCAAGCAGCTACTCTGTGCTGATGAAGAGCAACAGGCCTGGAACTAGTCCACAGATGTTTTGTGCTAGATGGGGATGCTGAATTCCCGGTTCGAAAATATAAGGACACAGTGTGTCGTATAGCCTGCTAGAAACGATGATTCTTGGGGCTAATGACCAGTACAACGTTCCTTCCAGGACAGCCATGTTATGTTAGCAATCAAATTTTACTTTAATAAATTGTTACTTAATGTCTCTGAGAGATTTAGAAATAATAGTATTTCCATCCATCTATCTATCTATCCCCCGCTCAATATAGACAGCCGTGTGCAATGTGTTACAAAAAAGGAGAACTATAATTGCCACCAAATATGACTAGGGTGTTAGAACACCTTCATTGCGAGAAGATAAGAGCTAAGAAGCTGTAATGCAGTCTCTATAGAATAAGCCGAAAGTGACCGATCAGTATGGGGAATTCTCGACCGGTGCTTTCGGGCGATTAAAGTTCCTATCTGTACAAATGTATACAATTATGTGCTTTTTAGCTCTTCTTTCTAGCAATGTAGGTGTTCTAACAACCAAATCGTATTCAGTGACAATTATATACAATTATATACAAGATAAACAATATATATATTTATATATATTAAAATACACACATACGCACACACACATATTTATATATATATATATATATATATATATATATATATAT
>NC_068983.1:164884513-164885021 GCF_001194135.2 Octopus bimaculoides
TATATATATATATATATCCTAGCAGAGGCACCCGGCGTTGCTCGGGAATGAAATTGTTGCTTATATACTTGAAGAAAAAAAAGGCAAAATATGCTGTATAGAAATTTGAGGACATTCTGTAGATGGACTCTCAGATGAATGATGGCTGCGCGCCTCTCATGAATGGGGAAAATTGAAGATGTGCCAAAAAGCCTCATTAGTAGTTAGAAACTTATACGAAAATTAAAGTGGGGATCGTTGCCAGTGCCCCTGGACTGGCTCTTGTGCGGGTGGCACATAAAATACACCATTTCGAGCGTGGCCGTTGCCAGTACCGCCTGACTGGCCTTCGTGCGGGTGACACGTAAAAGCACCCACTACACTCTCTGAGTGGTTGGCGTTAGGAAGGGCATCCAGCTGTAGAAACTCTGCCAAATTAGATTGGAGCCTGGTGTTGCCATCCGGTTTCACCAGTCCTTAGTCAAATCGTCCAACCCATGCTAGCATGGAAAGTGGACGTTAAACGATG
>NC_068983.1:164885360-164888166 GCF_001194135.2 Octopus bimaculoides
GTGAGTGAGAGAGGTTTGTTGTCATGTATACGTACATGCATAAATATACATACATCTTTGGATGTATGCATATGACAACACAGCCCTTGACTCACTCACACTCTGTCTCTTACAAACACGCACGCGCGCGCATACACACGTGTGTCTTTGTAAATATGTTTGTATACATTTATGTATGTGTGTGTTTGTAAGAGACAGTGTGAGTGAGTCAAGGTGTGTGTGTGTGTGTGTGCGTGTGTATGTGTGTGAGACAGTGAGAGAGCGGTGTGTATGTAGCATTTACTCTCTCTCTCTCTCTCTCTCTCTCATACACACGAACACACAAAATAGAAAGTGAAGCTTTTTGCGGTTGTTACGTCAATACCGGAAGTTGACATTGAGGAACCTTTTTAAAGAAGTGAATCTTAAATATAAACCAATATTTATTTTTAATTAAAAAAAATATCAAATGAAGAGCCTAAGATTTATCCGAGGTCAAATTATTCATGCATTACAAGTATGGAAGCATTTGGTGAAGTTGATTTCACGTGAAAAGCGATTACACACACATCTGTTTTATATATATAGTATAGATATATATATATATATATATATATATATATATATATATATATATATATATATATATATATATATATATATATGGATACGTATGGAGGTAGATATGATAGGTAGTGATATATGTAAATATTGTATAGGTATGTCTATACATATATATATATATATATATATATATATATACGCACACGTATATAAGATAAATGCTTGCATACGTGTGTAGGGGGGATCGTTAAGATCTCGGATTAATATAGCAAATCAATGTTGAAGTTGGCGTTTTTCTGTTTTGTCTTCTTTTTTATGTTAAAAAGTAATACAGTACAGACATAAATCAAATCAACAGCAAAAACTGAACTATTAAATTACAAAATCGATGCCACCACCTACAAGAACAACATTTACAACAACAAGAATATTGAAGATCGTAGTCTCATCAATAGAAACATGGTATAGACGACTACTGTGATGACAAGTAAAGAAGCTGTGACAACAAACGATGTATATGGCCGAGACATCAGATATATGTCGGCATTTTGTTTTTTTTTTTTCATTTTCAATATGATGGCGATGATTTCAATAAAATCACTATGACAACAAATCATCCTTTTTATTGACCAATTTGATGAATGTCGCATTTAGTCAATGGTATAGAGCAGGGCTTTGACGCTGCCAACAATCTCAAAGTGAAGTTTATAGAAAATAATTGGAAATATGATTTGATATGATCGTAATGAGTTTAAAAGCTGAGCTGTGACACAAATGTCTGATTTCCTCTTTATGCATCCTAAATAATTTTCTTTTTAATTCTGCCAGAAATCTACTTAACTTTTCATGTGGACTGTAATTTTATTCCTTATATTGCAACTAGTGTATGGCAGCAATCTTGTTTACGAGATTTTCAACGGATTTCTCAGTGGGTCACCTTATTTCTAACAGTGAGAGCGCTACAGAAGTTTCAACAGCACAGTGCAGAACAAATATCGTAATGGATCACGTACGCAAAGAATTGGTCTTTCGGTTTGTCGGTGATCTTTTCACCCTTCACCGATACATATATATATATATATATATATATATATATATATAGGGCAGAATTAGTAAGTACGTGTGTTTCTGTATGTGTGTGTGATTGTATGTATACGTGCAGATTTGTATGTTTTGCTTTATGTATGTATTCTCATGCATATAGTCACATATCTAGACATGCTGGAGCACCGCCTTTTAGTCGAATAAATCAACTCAGGACTTATTTATTGTAACAGAATGGTAGCAGAGGTGACTATTAAGTGGTAAAAAGAAAGAAAAATAGAGGTTGAGAGTGAGGAAGGAAGTTAAGGATTGGAGTTAAGGATAAAGTAAGGTATATAAAAGTAGTCTAAGAATATAGTGTATAAATATAGCCAAGAAGATAAGAGAGGAGGATGAGGTAAAGGAAGATAGCATAAAATAAACAAAATAAAGTAAAATGAAAGGAATTTAAAAAGAATAGTAGGTGGTAGGGGTATTTTTCTAGTCAATAGGGGTTGGGGAGGAAATCTATTTGTAAATGTTTGTGTCCGTTCTGGCTAAGGTCAGTGGCGGTAGAGTTATTTTTAGCAATGGGGTTATGGGTGTGTAAGTAGTCGTGAATAGAGAAACTAGTTGAATGTTAAATTATTTAGGATTAGGAGTTAGAATTAAATATTAAGGGATTTATTAGGTTAAGTTTTAAAAATAAATCAAAGAATTAATATTTATCTTATAAAGTGATGAGGTAAGATTGATAGAGATATAAAGGGGTGTGTGTTAACGACTATGAAGGTTTGTATGTGGATGTTCTTCGTAGGGGTGAATTTATATTTAGGTTAATGAAATAATTTAAAAGTGCAGAAGAATTTCTGTATACACACGTCGTAAAGCTCCGTTGTGTTTAAGTAATCGTGGGGAGTTAAGGGTTAAAGTTTTGAGCGCTTTTTTAAGCAGGGTCCACAAATGGAATGCTGGCCCTGGTATGGGATATGAAAAACTATTATAGCCCAGGGAAGTCTATATTGTATTTTTCCATTGATTAGATGGTGTACGTGGCTGGCTAGTGATGTGGAATTGCTATTCTCTTTATATTTAAACACGTTTAAATGTGCATAATATCTTCGTTTACAATTTGTACCAGGTTCAATGTAGGAATTACTATGTTGTGAACGGTGCATTGGTATTCGACGTTGAATCTTCTGCAATTGGCTTGCAGCAGGCAATCTGTCCCATATATATA
>NC_068983.1:164888272-164897685 GCF_001194135.2 Octopus bimaculoides
ATATATATCAAAATGTAACCACATGTAGATTGTTGGCGATTTTCTCCTACGTCTTCCTTCTGTCTTCAACTTTCCTCTGTCTCCTGTTTCTGAAGAAGAGCTTTGCTCGAAACGTAAAACACCCTTTTTTTTCCTTCCCTGAGTGTCTGTTAATACTTTGCATGCACCATGCCCGCGCGTTGTTGTTTTTTTTTTTTGTTTTTTCTTCCTTTTGTGGGGTATTTATATATATATATATATAACAAGTCTTTTATGTTTCGAGCCTACGCTCTTCTACATAAAAGAATAAGAGGGCGTAAACAGAGAGAGAATGAAAAAAACGTGTAGAGTCCAGCGCTCCAGTATAACATGTGAAGTTATATTCACGTGCACACAGACCTGTGAAGACATCTCCTGCAGAAGTCTCCGAGAGAATTCTCCTTCCAGGCATTTGTAAAGATACATTGTGCTGTGAATGTTGTTATTGTTTCATCGTACGCAATCGTTTTTGCCTTCTTTTGTTTGATCAACTACAAACATCACATCTGTTATTGACAGCCGGATAAAATCAAATTTGTTCTGTTGGTTTATATAAACCTTGGTTAAGCTATAATTTGTTAATCTTAAAACGAAATTCGTGCTTGCTTCGATAAATCAGAGAGCAGTGAATAAAGCATTAACCGGTGTTGTGGTAGCTTGCTGAAGTTTTGGAAAATTTGATGTACGTGAACGAAACCTCATTAAATAATAATCGCCATCTTTGTAGCGTACTAAATGTATACATACCGCTAGAAGTCAGGACGTTGTGCAATTTTCTGCGATAAAATCTCTTCGTAAATTTGTTGTGCTAAAAATGCAGTATAAATCGGAGCGAGACGACAACTGTGGCTGCATTTGATTCACGAGGCCGACAGACGCGTTTTGCCTTTATTGACGCTTCTCAATACCACAGCATCTTGCCTTCAAATGTGTTTACATTTAGTATGATATACACATGTCGATTTTAATTTAATACTGTGAACATGCGTGGTTTAGGGATTAGGGCATTCGGTTAAACATCGTAAATTCGCTAGTTCAATTCCTCGCAGCGCGTTTTGTTCTTGAGAAAGACACTGTATTCCACGTTGCACCAGTCCACTCAGATGTCAAAAAAAGTTGTACTGGTAATTCAAGAGTTAGCCTTGTCTCATTCTGTATCACGCTGAATCTTCCCGAAAACTACGTTAACTGTAAGAGTGTCTGTGGAATGCTTAGTCACTTGCACGTTAATTTCAGGAGCAGGCTGTTCCGTTGATCGGGTCAACTGCAACACTTGGCATCATAACCGACGGTGTGCCAGTTTCTTTTTCATTTATTGCTATTTCTAACGTGTGTGTGTGTGTGTGTGTAGTTATGTACAGACCGCCCAGCTTCTGCAATGAGTTAGTTGTATGTGAACTGAACTTGTAATATGCTTTTGATTTTTGCTTAAATATTTTGCTCTTCTTCGCAACATAAACGTCGAGAGTTAAACAAAAACATCACAAATCTTCTTTTCTAATAATTTCTGATGTCTATTCTTATTTCTCACTTTGATGGAATCAGAAATGTTGTCTGTGACACACAGTTTTCCATTAGATAAAACATAGATGGGTATTGCGATCCATCATAAATTGCATTGGGTAACGCTGCTTATAAAAGGAAATTTTATACAACCGAAACATCTTTAAAAAAAAATGGACATAGGTAATGTATCCCTAGATAACCTGTAGTGCACGAAATGTCTAAGGTTGGGATGTCTTTGGTCATATGATTGCTCAGCGAGAAGTGATCTCACTAGAATGTTCGGGTAGCATATATATCAATTATACCTCAAATGTTGAGACCTAATAGTCATAGCCATTGACACAAAACAGTATTGCCGAGTAAATACGAACCACTGCTAGCTCCGTTAAATGTCCAGAATTTTATGAACTCAACGATCCGTATTACTCGATTTCCTTTTGTCATAAAACAGATCGTATCTTTTATTCCAGTCAAAGAAGAATAATATCACATTGTTTCTTTTAGAAACGAAATCAATCGATATACTTTAATAATGTCCTTACTTTATTATTCGGCTGACTTTTATATTTGTTATTGATTTATTTCGCTACTAATCTAATAGTCATTCAATCTTATTTGTATTTCTTGTTAGAATCGTCGATCATAGTCTTGTTTCTGCCAAAACTAACTACTTCCATAGTCACCAACTTTACTTTTATACCTGACCTACGATAGCACTGTTCTACAAATACATGTTTCCACATCGTTTTGTAGTTCTGAATAAGATTTTTGCGATCATTTGATTTATTAATAGGTCAGGAGGAAAGACTTTTACGGGAAAATTACTTTAAAATTTATCACAAAATGTTATGCAGACGGATTTCTGTTGGATTACTGAGTTAAAATGGCATTGTTTTTGTTCAATAAAATGTACTTACGTTTCAAGAAATTCGCCTAAATATTGCTGGCTTAGAAATAAATAGGATTGATAATAAATAAAAGAAAACTAAGTCAACAATATATCAAATAACATTCAAGTTCCTTGAAAGGGAAATTTTTTACTATTGTGCAAATATCTGACATATTTCTTTCATTATTTATGACTGAGTAAATTTCGTTGAGGTCGACTTTGCCTTTCATCCTTTCAGGATCGATAAAATTAGTACCAGTTATGCACTGGGTCGATGTAATGGACTTAATCCCTTCCCCCAAATTTCAGACCTTGTGCTTCCAGTAGAAAGAATTATGATTGAGTAAAGCGGTGAGCTGGTAGTGTTGTTGTTTAGCTTGATTTCTTCCGGCTCTTCACATTCTGAGCTTAAACCCTGCCGAGGTTGGCCTTGCGTTTCATCCTTTTCAGAGTCGATAAAATACCAGTCAAATACTGGGATCGATGTAATCGACTTACTGCTACCCCTAAAATTGCTGATCTTGTGCCAAAATTTGGAGTAATCAGCCATGAAAGATAATATTTATGCCTACTTAAACCTGGATATTTTGTTGGAACAAACTATGCTGCGATAGATCCCACTCATATTTGCTGGGTTGGGATCAATTATTTATGACTAATAGGCGTAGGAGTGGCTGTGTGGTAAGAAGCTTGCTTCCCAACCACATAGTTCCGGGTTCAATCCTACTGCGTAGCATCTTAGGCAAGTGTCTTCTGCTATAGCTTCAGTCCGACCAAAGCCTTGTGAGTGGATTTGGTAGACGGAAACCGAAAGAAACCCGTCGTGTGTGTGTGTGTGTGTGTGTGTGTGTGTGTGTGTGTGTGTGTGTGTGTGTGTGTGTGTGTGTGTGTGTGTGTGTGTGTGTGTGTGTACATGTGTTTGTCTCCTCACCATCGCTTGACAACCGATGTTGGTGCGTTTACATCCGTGTAACTCAACGTTTCAACAAAAGAGACCTATAGAATAAGTACTAGACTTACAAAGAATAAATCCTGGGGTCGATTTGTTCGGCTAAAGGCGGTGCTCCAGCATGGCCGCAATCAAATGACTGAAACGAGTAAAAGATTAAAAAAGAGAGCGATTGCACAGAATCTGAAAATCCCTTTGTATTCCTTCCTGCCAGCTGATGCACAGCCATTTTTAATAATAATCTGGACTCTTGCTTGAAGAATTCCACAGCTTATCACCGGTTGCATTCTTGGAAAGGAGCTGCTTTTCTCTGATGATAACTGATGGCATTTGAACTGAGGAACCAGAACCTGATAGATCCATCGCGTACGATGTTCTAATACTTTCGCCAACCCTCTCCGGACTGATGCCGAAAAGCTGAAATATAGAGTTGACTTTGGTGAGATTTCGACTTGAAACGCAGAGATCCAAAATAAATCCGATAATGCCGGAGAATTTCCAAAGATAAAGATGCCATGACCTGTATTACTGTTATATCCAAACAGACCAATTGATCCTTTGTAAGTGGGAAGTTTGGTCAATAACCAATTAGGTAACGATTTGATTGTTCCTGTTTATTGGTCCTAAGTTACATTGTTAGTATGTAACCATTTGTTTTGAAATTTTAAGATTATCATATTTTAGCCATGGATATTATGCAATACTTGAGACATGATCTGTTCTTCTCGTCTCTCCTCCGCTAACCGTTTGATTCTTTATACATCTGTCTATCTTTCCTCTTATACATATATGAGAATATTTGAGAATAGGATAAATATGCTACAGAGAAATTGAAAGAATTTAAGGAAACATTCAAAGTGAATCCTATGCCGCTTTATCAGTTTGGGTTTGATGTTTAAAAAATGATCTGCCAATTAGGATTAATCTCACTGATCACTAGAAATACCATAACATAATACATTGTTCTATACCATGTGATAGTATGAAGAAGCATACTAATGATAAAGGCTTCAAAATTTAGAGCACAATTCTGCTCTATTATTTTATTTGAAATCACAATGCCTAACATACGAGGCACTCTACATGGTCAGTTGAGCTTCTAGAAATAGCAGGTAAGTCACCCCCTAATCATATCCTATTGTCTTATAACCGAATCATATATTGTGTAACTGGATTGACTAGGGTGGTGTAGTGACTTCAGAAAGGCCTTATTGGTGGGTCTGTTCGGTTAGCTTTGCCCTGAAACTAAATAACAACAAAACTTTGTTTTATATATAATTTATGCCCGTTCGACTTAGCAAACTTTTCCCGAGACACGTCCACTCTGGTGATGGGATCAATTTTAAGATAGCTAAAGCCAACACAGCTGATGAAAGATTACGTTCTAAAGTTTGAGAGCGTAAGGATGACAACATCAGCACCAATTTGAATATCTACCAAACAGTCGTGGCTACGGTGCTCCTCATTACATGTGAGACATGCATAGCTGTGTCGATTGCTCCACAAGAAATGGTGAGACAAGTGATCCAATCAGCGAAACTCACGCTAACACATACTCTAAAGCAAAAGAAGCAAGTTGGTTGGAACGATGATCTTGACCTCCACATGGTTACTATGAGGAAACAAAAGCAAGTTCTCTTCGTAAATATGTAGCAAGGGAGAGAACAGTCGACAGTCATAAGACATCACGAGATGAACCTGAAATTAGCATTTAAAGCAATGAGTCTTGAAACAGACGCTTGAGAACAGCTTGGCCAGAAAAGAACTGTGTAGCATATTCACATCAGCAAAGGTGCCAAATCCTCACAAGAGACAAACATTCATGCTGTGGAAACCAGACGTGACCTCTGTAAAGGGTGGTCAGCTGACACGTCTGTTGGCGTCTAGAACTATATGTGCCCTCCATGTAACTTTTATTTCCGTTTTAAAATTGGTCTCCTCAACAATTTAAGTCTATATGAGACCTAATCAACTAAATTCATTGTGAGTCTTCATTGACAACTGTCGCACGAACACACACGCGCATACGTGCACGCATACTTTCTGCTTTAACCTGGTCACCACCGTTTTGATCAGGCTTAATCTACTTTTAGAGGCTCCGTTTCTTTTTAATTTATTCTTTTCTTGTATGAATTTACTCTCTTTAATGAATGTAGAGTCGTTCAACTCCACCAACAATGTCTACTTTCATCTTGTAACAACATGCATCCACCAATAATAAAATAACTGTCTCGTATTCACAGCCAACGTCTTTCTCTTTTCAAGCGGAATAAAAGTTCTCCGTCCGATTTTATTATTACAAATCATTTTTCCTTATATAAAACTAGCCAATATAATATTATTACATTTGCTGGCCCATTCTGCATAAAATTTTGTTATGCTTTCCACTTTGATTATGGAAATTTATATCTAAACGGAAGGCAAGTTTATGAATTCAGAACTGTCTTTTATTTCTTGTACAGTTTCATTTTAGCGTTTCTGCTTTATATTTCCAATAATATTTTGACGAGAGAGAAGAGAAGATATTAACGTGCTTTAAAGTTTCATAAGATTCTTTTAATGCCAGTCATGTCGACCATAATATTAACCAGAAGGGAAACAATACAATCGGTTGATTCTAGAAAGTATTTAAAGATGTTAAACAGATTCCTTCGGGAAATCAAGGAACATAAAAAATCCGCCACATCGTTGTTTATTTCGTACCACCAGCTCCGTTTGTTTTAATAATAATTTAAGTAAGGACAGACGATATTTTGTAGAGAAATTGTTCAAGCGATCGAATTACCCAGATTTTGATGGAAACTTATTTCCCAGAAATCTGAAGTCCGGATTACAAGGATAGAATAAATACAAATTCCCTTTGTCCCTAGAATTATTCGAAGTGGTTGGTTGTAAACTTCCTTTAATTAATTTTGTAACTATATCTTTGACTTGCCCTCATCTCAGGATGCGCACTAACCGCACCGGTAACATTAAACGGTCACTGCATTTTACTTTCTCATTCATATTGTCATATACCCTGATCACTTTAGCGAATGAGTTCTAATAGGCGCAGGCGAGACTGACTGGTAAGAAGTTAGCTTCCAACCCCATGGTTCCGGTTCGGTCCCACTGCAAGGCAACTTGGACAAGTGTCTTCTACTATAGCCTCAGACTGACCAGAGCCTTCCGAGTAGATTTGGTAGACAGAAACTGAATGAATCCTGTGGTATATATTTACGTACGTGTGTGTGTGTGTGTGTGTGTGTGTGTGTGTGTTTGTGTGTGTCTTTGTATCTGTGCTTGTCCCTTACCACCTCTTCAGAGTTGGTGCAAGTGTGTTTATTTCCCCGTAACATAGCAGTTCCATGAACGAGATCGATACAATAAGTACCAGGCTTTTAAAAAAAAAAGGGACTGGGGTCGATTCGTTCGAGTTAAAGTTCTTCAGGACAATGCTCCAATGACCGTAGTCTAATGATTGGAACCAGTAAGATAAATGATGTATGTGTGTGTGTGCCTGCCTGTATGTAAATGAATGTGCATAGGCTCACATTGTTGATTGAAGAGTAGTCAATTTTTGTAACCCATTATCTCCCTGGTTCTAATGTTATTCCATGAGGAACGGGACGAGATTGAACTCGGTATATCACGGAAGGACACTAAAATCTTAATCAATTATTCGGATGCTTTGCTATTTTTGGCATTCGGTTTCCACTCTAGCGCACGCGAAACGCTATATATTTTAGAAGCAGAAAACAAGTGATTAAGTTATTTTTTCTCTACAAAAAAAATTAAACTCGGCAGATTTTTTTAAAAAGTGCTCCACCAATTTTTCCCTCTGCCGCTCATTCGATCTGTAAAGAAAATAAATTGCACATTAACGGAGATGGGTTTTTTTTCTGTAATGATTGCAGGTTGTTAGAAACAGCACAATATCTGACTCCATGTCGAGTGAAACAATGTCACGTTACTGTAGACTCTCTTTGATACAGGGTGTTCAAAAGGTCTCTCCACAGTAAGTATTTAATTGTTTTCGGGTGATTCTTGTACATTGATCCCTTATTTGCTCCCCAGAAAAAAAGTCTGGCGGTATTAAATCAGGTGAACTTGGTGGCCAAAGTCCCTTCGAAATAATCCGTTCACCGAAAAACCCTTGAAGTATCGCCATGGTGATGCGCAGGATGAAAACATTCACTGCGGAGAGACTTTTTGAACACCCTGTATTTTAGCAAGGTCACCTTTGTCGCTCAGAATTTGATATTTCTGGTATGTGACAGACAATATTATCTATATTGGTTTGTCTGAACTCGTACATTATAACCAGTGACTAAATAAGCTTTCAGTTGTTATCACAATCACATAAATCTGCAGTTATAATAGTTGTTGTAGTCGTTCGGTTCCATTCATAGATCATCGGAGCCTCTCTTTGTCGATCCTTATCTTTGAATAACCTCTCTGTATCCATAATTCCGTGATAATATTTATCTCATAAGCATTCTGTGGCAAACACGTTTCAAATCGATATAATTTTGAGGCGTTTAACATCTGTGTTTGGCTTGAAATATTTCCAATATTTAAGAAGGTTATTTTAGTAGTACGTAAAATATTGTTGTAAATCAATTCGAATCTCCTTTTCTAATAGCAAAAAGTATAACTTATTGCTAACGTGCCTCGAAGAAATTGAAGTGAATTAAAGGAAACAATATCGAATTGACTAATTGCATAAATACGTCAAGGTGTGCAGTAACGGACGACATCACGCAAGACTCGAAAATTCTCTTTTAGATGAAGGAAAATGAAAACTTGGTGGTAGCTATTCGCAACTTTCAAGTAAAGGGGAGATAATCCTCAAAAGTACCCAAAAGTAATTTCCTAATATAACTTTAAATGCTTGGAGGAAAAAGGATTTAAGTTTGCAGATCAACTAGTTTAATTTATGCTGTTAGTAAGTTGCAATAATGCTAAACCATGTCTGTAGCAGTCTCTCGTTTACTCTCTAACAATGACACTAGGTTGTTGGTTACTTTCTCCAGTTAAGAACGAAATTTCAAGATATTCATAATGTTTCATGTATGTCATGTAGTACAACACCCTTTCACTTCTCTACTAAAATACCTTCAGTTGGCCTCTTTCAGTTATATCCTTTTGTATCTTTTATTTTTTTGTTACTTGTTTCTGTCATTAAATTGCGGCCATGACGGGGCACCGCCTTGATGAATTTTTAGGCAAGAGAATCGACCCCAGTACTATTTTAAAGCCTAGTACTTGTTCTATAGGTTTCTTTTTTGCAGAACTGTTAGGTTTACGGGAACATAAACAAACCAACACAGGTAGTCAAGCGGGATCGGAGCCAACACTGACACAAAACACACACACACATTAAGGGCCGTTAAGTCAAGACGAATTATAATGGGTAACACCTGGGAGTAATTTTTTCAAGCAAATAGAATAATTATTCTACACACACACACACACACACACACACACACACACACACACACACACACACACACGTTCATCGTCGACGGATTCCTAGAACTTCTACGTATTTCTTACTTACCACACTTTACAAACAAATTGCTGGGCGACACTGATTGTGGTAGAAAAACTTGTTCAAGGAGCCTTCAATTTCTAGATATTGGTTTATATCTCAGGCATGCGGTTATCTACACTGTACTCGAAAAGTACAGGTTCATATCATAACGGCGCCAGGTAATTAGTATCTTGCTTTCGGTTTCTGGCTAATGTTTGCCGTCCACAAGGATAAATGCTAGCAAAAGTCACACACATGCACTGATACATACACACATACACACATACATACATATACATACATGTGTGTGTGTGTGTGTGTAAAACATACATATATGTATAATCTTGGTTGCCTGTGGATATGAAGTCTACGGCTTTCTGGCTGAGAACACGAAATTCGAATAGCTGTGATGCGAGTTGCCAGCGGCAACAGTAATGAACAACTCTCGCCTCCGGCATTCAGTTACTGTTTTCAACTTCTCGCCTCTACGCGCGCGCGCACACGCACACACACACACACACACACACACACACACA
>NC_068983.1:164897713-164897978 GCF_001194135.2 Octopus bimaculoides
ACACACTCACACTCACTCTCCTCTCCTCTCCTCTCCTCTCCTCTCCGGCAGAACCATTGAATATGGATTTAGAAGGGTTATCTTTACAAACTAAGCAGCAAACTGATCATATGAAAAATATATAAAAGCGATGAAAATTACACACACACTCGTCGTTAATGAACAATACATACATTCATACCTACATATACGCATACACATATAAATACATACACATACATGCACACACATATACATACATGCAAACATGCTCACACACATGTAC
>NC_068983.1:164897988-164898708 GCF_001194135.2 Octopus bimaculoides
CATGCAAACATGCTCACACACATGTACATGCATGCATTTTCATATATATATATATATATATATATACACACACACATTATATGCATATATGTATACATATTATGCATATATATTATGTATACATATTATATATATATATTATATATATATATACATTAATCTGGATGTGACTCTGCTAATGCATATTTTGGAGGAGACACATTGTTTAATAAAGTGAAGCGGTCACGGTTTTCCGTAGGCAACTGAATATAGTGTTCTTCAGCGTCTTGCTAGCCTGGCTAGGGCTCACGTTGTCACGCTTATATATTCGTTTTGCAAGATTCTTGATGTGAAATCGTGTGTTGAAACAGATATTGTTGTATTTGGGGATGGTCATGTTGCAAGTTTAGCCAATAAAAAACACACGCGCTGTATATTTGGTGTTAATTTGCTTCAGCTTTATTTTATTTCTTACATTAATTGTATTTCTTACATTAATTGTATTTCTTACATTGAGTTCTTTCGTCACACATCTCTGACCTCATCAGTGGTACTTTGCTTTCTTCTTTCTTATTTGTGTGTCTCATTATATATATACATATAATGTATATATATATGTATATATATTTATATATATATACATACATACATATATATACATATAATGTATATATATATATATATATACATACATAATATATACATACAATATATTTATATATATATATATATATATATATA
>NC_068983.1:164899067-164910830 GCF_001194135.2 Octopus bimaculoides
TATATATATATATATATATATATATAATGTTTAATATGTAAAATTTACAATGCATCATATATAATGTGTGTATATATATATATATATATATATATATACATATATATATATATATATAAATAAAGTGAATGATGTATCAAGTTAATTTAATTATTTTTTTTAATTCCTTTTCTCGACGGCAAGAAATATATATTTCTGTGTGTTTACTTTGCGATTACCATAGTTACTACTTAACGAATCTGAGGTCATTCTGCCCTTCGCTCAAGTTTCCCTGAAGAAACAAATATATTCTCCTTTATTTGGCCAAGTAAAAATAATACGAGTGATAAACAAATATTTTTCTTTTGCTGCATATCTGATCTTACATTGGCTTTTTTCATTTATTTACGCAATTTAATATAAAATAAAAAAGCAGAAAATGCGATAACGGAAATGAGAAGTAAACTACCAATCAGAACATATATTTAGACGAGCAGAGACCCTATGGAGTCAAGGTATGATAAAGCTGGAAAGATAATAAATAGTTACGACCAAGGGAGCAGCAGAAAACTGTTATCACTTTCCAATGCTTATTATATGATATGCATATCATTATTTTATTTTCAACGTTGATAATGTTTTTCTCAGAGGATGAGTACTGACAGGCTGATAGCAGGAAATGTCTAAAACATCATAGATGAGCGTGGAATTGATGTATCGAAACAAATTGCTACACCAAATGGAAACAGTTTTCTTGATGTAGTTTGGGACACAATTAAATAGAATTTGGGAGTAAAGGTGTTGGAATTTGGAAAAGTTTTAGATAAAGTTATCTTAAACAAAGTTTAATTTCTACAAGGAAGTTCTAACCCCAGGAAGCTGTTGTAGAAAATAACCGTTGAGTTCTGAGTCTGGTAAAAAAAAAATTTAGTTCTGGTTTGAAGCAGATCAGAGAGATTTATAAACGCTAAAGTCACAAACAAAAGAATTCTCGTCATTCGTTTTAAAAAGGAGCTTACTTTTTTGTTTCAAATTACAGTCATTAGTTAAATATATTTAACTTTCGTATTGAAGAGTGATATACATATTATATGTATACATAAAAAGTAAAAGTATATACAGAAACAGACATATATATATATAGATATATTATATATATATTATATATATTCTTTTACTCTAGTTTGTTTCAGTCATTAGATTACAGCCATACTGGAGCAGCGCCTTGAATTTTAGTCGGACGAATCGACCCCAGTAATTACTTTGACTTAAGCCTCGTACTTATTGCCAAACTGTTAAGTTATGGGGAAGTAAACACTCCAGCACCGGTTTTCAAGCGGTGATACCGGACAAACAGACACACACGCAGGTATATATATATATATATATATATATATATATATATATATATATATATATATATATATATATATATATATATATATGTACGTACGTAAATTACTTAGATAAATTTCGGCCGAAGTTGGCCCGAGCCATGTCTTATTCAATAGCACCACCTGAAAAAAAATATACAGTCAGCTCTTGAGCGCCGTAGCCTATTTGAGCAAAGAGTTAGTTTTCAGAGACATATCCGGGTGTGGGTGATTTGTCTGATATTTATTGGAGCTAATCATCTAGGGACCGTTTGAATGCCGTGAAATCACTTTCCTCCTTTATGTGGGTTGGCACGATGTTGAAGAGAGCAGGACCAGTTGAGGTGAAATAGTTCTGTCGTAGTGTTGTGAAACGTCACGAACATGATTTCTGTAGTGGACGAATGGTACGGGTGGTGCAGGTTTCGGGATTAATTTTAAAGATGATATATATATCATTTGGGCAATGTTGGTGGAATATTTTCGACGTCATACAGACGATATAGCAATCACGGCGGCGTTGGAGGGAGTAAAGCCTGAGATTTTTGAGTTGATCTCAATAGTCAAGGCTTGTCATGTCCTCTATGTTTTTGTGATTGATCTCTGAGGAGCTTCAATTTTTATAGTAATCTGTATTGTGTGGGGGAAAACCACAGGAGACAACAGTTTTCAAGGTGAGGGCGAGCAAAAGTAGAAAGTAGAATAATAGTAGGGGTTTCTCTAGACCGGAAAATTCGTGAGGATCGAGGAGCACACTCTGCGAGCCATGTCGACTTTGCTGTTTATGTGAACACTCCAGCTTATTGTGTTAACAGTAGCACCCGGGCCTCTAGCAGTGCTGGGTACTCCGAGGTTTTCGCTCGAGGGAAGAGTGCTGGGTTGTTGTAATGCAGTCTCTTTGCCGAAGTGGGTTGTGTTGAACTTTTTCTCGTTTAGCTACATATTATGTTTCTCCGCTCAATGGATAACAACTAAGAGATCAGATTCAAGATTTGTCTTGTCTTCAACCCTATCAACAACCTTCAGTAACTTAGACATCCGCAAAAAATATGCATGCTACCGTGTTTGATGACTTCAGTGATGTTAATATAAATTATGAAAAGGAGCGGGCCCAATACAGTGCCTTGTGGGACTCCACTTATAACCCTGGATGAGATCGATCGGACATCGTCAATCGCCACACATTAAGCTCTGTTCATCAGAAAACATTTAATCCAAGTGAACAGTTTTCCTCGGACTCCAATGTTGAAGAGTTTCTTTAACAGGGTGCAGTGATCAACCCTGTCAAAGACTTTGCTGAAGTCAAGGTATATGGCATCTGCATTGGAGCTCTCTCACATGGCCTTTAAGATGACATTGAAATGATGTAAGAGCTGTGTTAAGCTGTCCCTTCCATCGCGGAAGCCATGTTGGTTGGGAATAATCAGGCTGTTAGATTCCAAGTAGTGAATGAGTCGAGATCTCACCACTCTCTCAAATAATTTGATGATATGAGAGGAAAGTGAGATCCGCCGGTTGTTCAGGGCGAGTGATTTTTTTTGCCTTCCTTTCTTGAAATCTGGGATAATCGCCTGGGAGAGGAAATTTTCAGGGATATATCTCGCATCCATTAATTTTCGCCAGAGAATAGCTAAGGGGAGAGGTAACTGGAGTCGGCACTCCTTCAGGACTCAAGCGGGGAACCTATTAGGGCCTGCAGCCGAGTTGCTCTTTATTTTGCTAATAGCTGGTATTGATGTTCAAGGCGTCAAAGGATATGTCAGAAAGGGTCTGCTGCGGTTTTGTTTTTATTTTCGTATATGTTGGCCAGGTTAACAATATCGGGATTGCTGAAAGCAGAGCAGTATTGTTTCTGCAGAATCTCTACCATGTCTTCTGCAGTACTGTGGAGGGTGTTGTCTTCCGCAATCAGAGATCCGACAGATGAGATAGCGACCTTGTTTTTTGTTGTTGTTTTTTTGGCGAAAAAGAAGAAAACTTTGGGGTTGCGTTTAATTTTCTCGGTGACCACACTTCTCAGTTATTTTTCATTGGAATGACAAACTTCAAACTGTTTTGGAAATTACATTTTTTTTTTTTATTCCAGTAAGGCGACGTCTGACAGATGGCAATATTATTGCAGCTGGCAATATTTTAGCCGGTTTAGCTTATAGTAGAGAACACTTGACCAAGGTGCCATGTGGCTGAGAAGCAAGCGTCTAACCAAACTGCCACACCTGCGCCAAAATACTCAGCGTTTAGCGGTTAAGTGTTATTTCCCGTTGAACGAACGAATGCGTTATCTGAAAGCTTCTTATCACAAATTACATTAAGTTTCCAATCACGACGTCGTCAATGCAAACTGGC
Source organism: Octopus bimaculoides (assembly GCF_001194135.2). Classification (NCBI taxonomy): domain Eukaryota; kingdom Metazoa; phylum Mollusca; class Cephalopoda; order Octopoda; family Octopodidae; genus Octopus; species Octopus bimaculoides. Next base: position 164,902,766 of record NC_068983.1, read on the forward strand.
TAAACACTTTAATAGGGCTTCCGTCTGAATAATTACAATTAACCTGTCAACATCATTAATTTACACATATATTACTGGGTTAAGGTGCTATAAATACATTGGTTATAGTCGCCATAGAGGCATGATACTCAGACACAATGTGCCATTCGGTCAATCATTAATCCAACAATATATCAATACAGAAGGGCGGCGGTGAGCTGGCAGAAATGTTAGCACGCCGGGCGAAATGCTTAGCGGTATCACGTCTGTGTTTACGTTCTGAGTTCAAATTCCGCCTAGGTCGACTTTGCCTTTGATCCTTTCGGGACCGATAAATTAAGAATTAGTTGCGTACTGGGGTCGATCTAATCGACTGCCCCCCACCAAAATTTCGGGCCTTGTGCCTAGAGTAGAAAAGAATATATCAATATAGAATAACTTTTCAAAATCCACAAAATTAATGTGGAAGATGGCCTCTTGGTCAACCTGGACACGTGATACCAAACGGTAAAAAAAAAAGACATATTTTTTAACAGTTGAGACCAGAAGAATACTTAATATGAATAGAGAGAAACGCCCAACAGCGTTTTATTAAAGATATTAATAGATATTTTGATTTACGTAGACTTCGGAATCCTTATCTTTACCATAACAATTTGATGCAATGATAAGAAGCTATGGGAGTAAGCATGGCATTTAGATTAATGGTATCGGATATACTTCCATCAGGCGAAAACATAACCTTTTCTAAACCAAGATTCCTTGTCAAATAGGTTCCGTAATTTCTTTCCTACAGGAAATGTATTCAACAACAGAAACAATACACTGAAAGATTCGGGTTAACGAGATATTACTTATCACATATGCGTTTCGGGTGCGTTATATGAATATACGAGTGTTTACAACATTTCCACGACACCTTGTAATATTTAATACAAGAGAGATTTCTAAGAATAGACGCAAGGTCGATGTGTCTTTGTGACACGTAGCCCAAAGACGCTTTGACATAATACAATATTGCATGCACACACACAGGCTCACACGCATACATACATATATAGCCATTTAATGAAATCGCACATAGGTTAATGTACAGGATGCAATATCATAAAATATCCAATCAGTCGCTATATCGATGCTTAACCAATGTCATTGGTTCTAAAATGAAATAAATAAAAGTTCAAGCATCCATAAACTTTGGTTTATTTTATTTTAGAACCAATGACATTGGAAGAATTGCTCAGTGAATAAAATTTACTCTTTCTCTCTCTTTTTCTCTCTTTTTCTCTCTTTTTCTCTCTTTTTCTCTCTCTTTTTCTCTCTTTTTCTCTCTTTTTCTCTCTCTTTATCTCTCTTTATCTCTCTTTCTCTCTCTCTCTTTCTCTCTCTCTCTTTCTCTCTCTCTCTTTCTCTCTCTCTCTTTCTCTCTCTCTCTTTTTCTTTCTCTCTCTCTCTCTCTCTCTCTCTCTCTGACGCACGTACTCGGCCTCGAAGCTGGCCGAGGTGACTTTGGCAGTAAAACAGTATTTTTCAATTAGTTTACTCACTCTCTAATATGAAATCAAGCACTGACTATGTACAGACAAGATATACACACACACACATATATTTAATTTTATCGACTTTAAGATATCGACAAGGAATTTCGCTATCTCTCAACCATACAAAATAGACTTGTAGCCTGTCAAAATAAAACAATATATTACTTCTTGTGACATTAGGAAGACAAATTTATCTCTCATCAGTGCAATATTTCGACAAATCAGTTTGGCTTTGCAAATATAAATCATTTTAGCTACTAATAATTATTGGGTAGCAATGAAAGTACGCATCTGTTGAAAAATTGCGTCTTTGAAAGAGAAACAATAATTGCAGGCAGGAGGAAGGAAATTTCGGCGATGATATTAATGGGAAAAACAGTTACGCGTAGTGTTAGGTAATGAAGCGATAGAATAACGATGTTTTTAATGTGACATATTCAATGCCATCTTAGGAATCTTGTCTCAGTATTTACAGGTAATTTAACTATAATCAGTTGCTAATCCTATATTTATCTAACCAAAAGTGATATGGTTATTCCTTATGTTAAGGCGGCGAGTTGGCAGAACCGTTAGCACGCCGGACAAATTGCTGAGCAGCATTTCATGCGTCTTTACGTTTTAAGTTCAAATTCCGCCGAGGTCAACATTGCTTTTCATCGTTTCGAAGCCGATAAAATTAGTACCAGTTGAACACAGGGGCAGATCTAATCGATTTCTCCCTTCCTCCGAAATTATTGTTCTTGTGCCAAAATTTGAAGTGACTATTTCTAATGTTTTCATCGTCAAAATTAAACGCATCAGAGTTCAATTCTCTGATAAGAAACAAATGCAACTTTTTTTATCTAAAAAAAAAAACAAGCAAATATATCCTTTCTTTGTTTCAGTCATTAGACTGTGACCATTCTGGAGCATCGACCTGACGAATTTTAGTTGAACGCATCGACTCCAGCATTTATTTTTTTTAAGCCTGTACTTATTTTATCGGTGTCTTTTGCCGAACCACTAAGTTTTGAGGAGAGGAAGCACATCAACGCCGGTTGTTAAGCGGTAATGGACACACACACACACACACACACACACGGTTCTTTTCAGTTTCTGTTTACCAAGTCAACTCGCAAGGCTTTGGTTGGCTTCAGGCTATAGTAGAAGTCACTTGCCCAAGGTGTTACGCAGTGGGTCTGAACCTGGAACCATGTGGCTAGGAAGCAAGCTTTTTACCGCACAGTCACGCCTATGCTTAGCATTTCTCCTTATAACTACATTAACAATTAATCTTAGTTTCCTGGCATCACTCGATTGTTTATTTTACAAACATTCTGGATAACAAAAGTTCTATTGAATGTAGAAAAGTTGCTACAAGCGCCAACCAATAACGGCAAAGAATATTTTTTCCATTGTTGAATTCTAAAAGGAATCAGAAATGTTTGGCGTTGGCTCACTTGTTTACTCAGCCTAAGAATAGTTTATAAAACCCTTGCATTCAGTCGCCATCAAATAATCAAAGCCACTGTTAGTCATTACTCAAATAGCAAAATTGATCCTGCATTGAGATGCCTGTACATCATGTCAAAAAGGAATGGCTATGTTCATGTGATGCTCCGCTTCTCATTTACAATGAAACATGGTTTCCCCGCCACAAACACTCTGTTTAATCGTCTCCTATCAAAAGAAACATTTATTTGGCGAATGTTCGTGTGTAGTGCCACCCACCCACACACAACATCCATAGACTGGAGTTAATTAACATCGCTTATACAGGTATAACACAGAATTTTCAAAACCGTTAATTTCGAACCCTTTCCGGATTTTTCGGAACTAAGGCTTCCCTAGTCAGCGCACTCTAAATTAAACAAATATTAAATTGAGTTAAATAATTAGATGAAATACAGGTGACTGTACCTTTTTGCAAATTAGTGCAGATTATAAGAGGTTCCGGACCATCTGTACTCGGAAATACTGTGTTGTTCCTATATTACAACTTCAGGTCATGTCTAAGATGACCTTGTCTTGTATCGTTATGAGTGTATTACAATAAAGACCAATAGCATATTGTCCTCATATTAACTGACTATTAAAAACACTTCAACGATTTAACGAAGAGAGAATTGAAATGTTCTCATATGAAACAACACACTCTAATTGGAAACTACGCTGTTTTGCTTTGAAGTCTCTCAACCGCTCTTCGAACACAAATCAATAAATTACAGGTGCAGAACATATCTAAATTTCAAGGGATCTGAGTAGTTTGTCGCCGCCAAACGATATTTCTTTGATCTTATCTGAAAGGCCTAAATCCACCGAAGCATTTGTTTGCATTATCCAAAACGTTCATCATTTTTGGTTTGTTTTGGTTTGTTTTGTTCTTTACCTCAAATTACTTCGCATCAGCATTCACAGTTGCAAATCTAAAATCACCGATAAGCTATATTCCTCTCTAATCCCTGCTGTTTTCGTTTCAATAACCACTAATCCCATGAATTATTTAATACTGTATCACCTAGGTTATATCATTTCAATGAACTTTCTGTTCTGGTTAATCACATCAGGTTTATCGTAATTTTTTTCTATTTTCTGCAAATTTTATTATAGTTCTCTTACAATTTGTTAACATTCCCATAATTTGTGCCTTCACTATTAGCAATTCCAATGAAACATTATTTCGCATTCGAAGGTTCACTCGCCTTCATTGGCCACCACCCCTAAATGGCAACGTTAGCTTCATTCTAACTTTACAAAAACCGCCATAAAAAAGCAACCAATAGAAAGCCTTTTCTTTTTTTCTTCCTCTCTTTCCTTTCTTTCCTTCTTTCTTCTGTTTCTTGTTATTATGGCAAGCTGGCTGAATCGTTAGCGCGCTAGATGAAATGCTTAGCAGGACTTCGCCTGTCGCTATGCCCTGGGTTCAAATTCACCCTAGGTCCACTTTGCTTTTCATCCTTTCGGGGTCAATAAATTGAGTTCCAGTAAAACACTGGTGGCGATGTAATCGACTAATCTCCTCTCCTGAAATGTCGGGTTTTGTGCCTATAGTAGAAAGGCTTATTATTATTGAGTGAGAGAGCAGTGTATGCCATCAAAGTGACACTGAAGTAAAATATACGAAACCCAGTATACCCATCATGATAAGGGTACACCAGGCACATGCATCGCAACAATATGTGCACGACATGGTGATCTCATATTACGATAAATAGTGCATGACCTTGAAGGGGCCCAGTTAGAAATTTTCTTCTGGTTGAGTAGCCCATCCCGCTCAAAAGGTCCCCGAATAAGGTTTGTTTAAGGATAGTGAACGAAATACCCATTTTCGGAGTATTCGAGCGGTTCCAAGCAGTGCTGCTTTCTGCAAGCGCTCCACCCTTATTGCAGCCCCTATTTGTTTATTATTGTTATTATGATTATCATAGATGTCGCACAATGTACAATATCGTGAGATTATTGATTGTAGATATTGACTCTAGCAGGGGTCTGTATTGTTTGTCAAGTCAGAACGTGGACCTCAGACATTCAGTACTTTGCGCAATATACGTGCAGTTCCAAGTAATGCCAACTTTTGCGATACACCTAGATTGTAGGGTATTTCTAAGGTTTTCAGATGTTTTTCAGATTGGGTGATATTCAACCCAATGCTCTAATGATAATAGGGATAACCTTCATGTTTGACTCTCGTAGCTGCACATCTTAGCGATCTCAATTCTCAGGTCTCCATATTTTTCAACTCTTTTCTCTTTCTTTCATGATATGTTGATCTCCTGGTACTGCTATTATTAAGTACTTTTGTTTGTTTATTATTAAGTACTTTTGTTTGTCTCTCATCATTATTATTCCTTCGTAACACAGTGTAGGTAAAAATGCACCGGAGTCTTTAATCATCTGTCAAGTCACAAGGATCACACGGATAATACTTTCCTTAAGATGTGTGCTGTCCCCAATATGTCTTCTTCTAAGACATCAATCTTGCATAGGATTTCCAGTTGCCTTAAGAAGTCTTGAAGTTTCAATGGGATTGAACCCAACGCTCTGATCACCACTGCTATCACTTTTACATTACCCTCTCACATTCCATACAGTCTTGCCTTTTCCACTTTCAATTCGGAGTACTTGGTGATCTTTTCAACCTCTTTACTCACAACGTTCATGTCATTTGGTATGGTTACATCAATGATCTGACAGTATTTCTCTCTCTTATTCAATATGACAATATCCAGCCAATGCTGTTCGATTACACGATCCGTCTGAAAATCATAGTCCCAAAGTATTGTTACTTTTCCATCCTCCTGCATAACTTTACTTGGTACATGTTCATACCAGTTCTCTGTTACTTCATATTGGTATTTACGGCATAAGAGCCAATTGTAGCGGCGCTTGTATTCTTTTTGCGTAAGGCTCTCACATCCACTTACCAAGTGGGTCACATTTTCCACACTCTTTCCACAAAGTCTGCATATCTGGGTATCAGAGGTTTTAGAGATGTTATACTTCAATGAATTGGCGGCGAGAGCCTCGTCTTGTGTGCAGCAATGATCAGGCTTTCGATGGTATGCTTCAAATCACCTCACTCAAATCATGCCCTCGATGCTGTATTGTTCTTAACGTTCTGTGTATTCCTTTCAAACTGTCCATGCATTCTCATTTCAAGAAAGTCTTCTTTTCTCTTCTCAGCTCTTTGGTTGAACTCCTCCTTGCCCATCATTTTATCTGCATTTATACCCATATTACAGCAGGTCTTCATCACTATTTATCAAATACTCGGCAAGCGTTCTCCTTATACAATGGTCTATGCTAATTAGTCCTCTGCCACCATTCTTTCTTTTCATGTACAGTCTGTTTATGTTTGCTTTAGGGTGTAGCGCCCCAGGCAGCGTCATTAACTTTCTCGTCCTTCTATCCAGTGTTGATATTTCCTCCTTAGCCCATTTGAGGATGGACGCACTATATCTGACCACCGCAACTGCCCAGATATTCATTGCGGTAATTAAATTTTTGGCATTATTATTATTATTATTCAGTAGTCTTATTCTTATAACGTGCTTTCACTTCACTACCGAGCGCAGATTTGTGTGCCTTGGGTATGTGCTGTGGCTTGTTTTGGTGCTCTTATTTTCACTGTACTGAAAGCGCTTTAGATAGGATGTGTGCGGTGCCTAGCAGTGCTATTTTCTATATGTTATATACATTCGTAAGTCCTGATTATATAAACTTGTAAGTCCTGGTGTTCTATTATTATTATTATTGTAAGTTGTTTCACCCGATTATATTTCTCTCATTAAGTGACTTCTATTCACCCGTCTACAGTGAAAAACTATGAAAAAGAAAAAGCTAAATGAAATCATAAGATGAACTTAGGAACGTAATCTCTCGATTACGGTAGCCATGTGGACTGGAATGTAAACAGTTGAGAGAAAGACACGGTTTTACTTGGCTTTGATTCGAAATTGGTTGTTATATTTGAATAATGCGAGTGAGATAAGGTTTGAGTGCTGCAATTGATATTTCGTTTCTCTTTGTGCCTATCCGATGAATATTAATTTCAAATTCGAATTGCTATCAAGACTATTACAAAATTGCCAATGCTGGAAGGATTCTGCCAGAGAATTGAATTAATTGCATTCGAAGTAATTCTTGAACTGTAATCAAACGAGGACCTAGAAGGGAATTAATAACGAAGACGTTACCAGAAGTGAGTCACGTGCAAGAGCCAAAAGTGACTGAACGAATCGAAAACTCAAACAGTCGTACCAATTCTAAACTTTTTAATTCTTGCGGTACTGACGAATTAACCAAATAACGTTTTTTACTTCCGCGAGTATTCTTTGTCCTTGTTGGCAAGTTCTCCATTTGTAAGCCAGATACAGGCAGAAAGAAAACAAGTGTTTTGTGCGTGCGTGCGCGCGTGTGTGTGTGTGTGTATGTCTCTTTGTTTATCTTTACAATGTTATTTATACAGCCTCCATCCCTTTCTTAATTAAATAAACAGATAAATTAAGTAAAATTCTACCGTTAGAAGTTGAAACTTGTTCGCTTAACAGCATGTAGGTTAATTATTTAAAATATCAACTAGGGCAATAAAGCATTTAATTCATAAAACCAGCCTAATTTACTTAATTATGATGTTGCTATAACGATAGGCAGACTGGGAATAAAACAGTGTTTTGTACAAGGAAGTAGATAGCAGCATCAATAAAGGACCAGAACATTACATTCACTTAGTTATTCATTTTTCTTTTTTAAAGTTTATATCTACAGATTTTCTATGAAATCTAGAGCCAGCACTGACGTTTACGACCTTACGAATACGTCTAGGCAAACAATGTTTCTTCTTTTACTTGGCTCAGTCATTTTGACTGCAGCCATGCTGGAGCACCGTCTTTAGTAGTACAAATCGACCCCAGAACTTAGTCTTTGTAAGCCTAGTACTTATTTTATCGGTCCCTTTTGCCGAACTGTTGTTTATGGGAACGTAAACATACCAACATCGGTTGTCAAGTGATGGTGGGCACACACACACACACACACACACACACACACATATATATACATATATA
>NC_068983.1:164911117-164914793 GCF_001194135.2 Octopus bimaculoides
ATACATACATACATACATACATACATACATACATACATACATACATACATACATACATACATACATACATACATACATACATACATACATACATATACATATACATATACATATATATATATATATATACTACGGGCTCCTTTCAGTTTCCGTTTACCAAATCCACTCACAGGGATTTGGTCGACCTGAGGCTACAGTAGAAGACACTTGGCCAATGTGCCACGCAGTGGGACTGAACCCGGAACTATGTAGTAGGGAAGCAAGCTTCTTACCATTACTTGTGTGTGCGTGTGTCTCATTTTGAAGTGTTCCAGCTGGTTCTCAATTCTTAAAACTGAAAGCACGTGGCTAAGGCTTAGGGTATTCGACTCACGATCGAAAGGTCGGAAGTTCAATTCCTGGCGGTGTGTTGTGTCCCTGAAAAGGACACTTTATTTCACGTTGCTCCTGTTCATTCAAATGGCAAAAATAAGTAATATCTGTATTACAAAGGGCCAGCCATGTCACACTCTGTGTCACGCTGAATCTCTTTGAGAACTACGCGTATCTGTGGAGCGCTCAGCCACATGCACGTTAATTTCACTAGCAGACTGTTCCGTTGATTTTTATCAACTGGAACACTCGTCGTCGTAACTGACGGAGGATCAGTTTAATTCTTAGAACTACGATTATACTCTCCGACCTCATAAGTTCGTTAGACATTCATTAGCGTAGATCATTTCATAATACTGAGGCATCAAAGTTATCTTGTTTTCTCTTGAAATATTAAAATATATGCCATTCATGCATAATTTACCAATTTATTTATTTATCGATAAAGTTAATTATCTGACTTTTGTCTACATAAACTGTTTTGTCAGAGCTAAGAATCTACCACAGAGACAGATGTGAAGTCTTTACAAACCCACGTTTTTATACTCCTGTTCATATGGTAATCTCGATTCTGTTCTCATTTTTTCTAAACGAAATCAATATTTTTTCCAATATGTTCATTACAATTTTGCTTTTTATTTTATTTTACTCATTATTTTTATTGACCCTGTCTGTTGTTAATGCGTCTTGACTTAATGACCGAGTGGGAAAGTTGTCCAATTCCTCGGTCAAAAGGTGACAGATTTCCTTAACATTCTTGACACTCCGGCATTCCCCCCTCCCCCAGTCCACTCATGTGAAATTAGATTTGATTGAAGGAACCTGTCAACAGTATGGTATCGATTGCGTAGCATCAACCCCCTTCCCTCCATACACACAATTTCATGCATTTGAACTAATTATTTCATTTCAATTGAATCACAAACAGCATCGTCTTTGCATTTATCTTCATTTATTTGTTTTGCTTCGTTTCGGTCTTTCTTCGTGCGGTTTAAAGAGTTAGAAAAATGTTTTCAGAGTCGTAGAAAAGATGTTTAGTTTTCCAGGATGAGTGCTTAATATTGCGCCTGTAACCAGGAAATTTTGTCAGAAAGATCAATGCTGTCCAGTTGAAAACAAATATAGCATTGGTAATAATATGAATAAGCGTTCAAAGCTGAGAGCAACAGATTCAAAATATTAACTGCAGTATTGAGCCTAAGAAAATATTTTATTTCATTTTAATTGAGTGAATGGAAATGATCTTGTTGAAAGTGTGTCCTGTTTGAAGTTAAATAGATGTGCATCAATTCATTTTACTAATCATCATTTAAATTATTGACAAAAGAAATAACAGTCAAGGAGTATATAAGTTTTTAGACCGGATTTCACATTAATCATAATTATGATTAACACCGTACAACAATACTTTTAAAGATATTCTGTTGTCAGTGTAAACTCTGTTTTAACGAAGGTTAGTCAGCCAATAGAAAACCGTTAATGCTTAACAAACTCGTTTAAATTCGTGAGACGTATGGAAGGCATATATGAACGAGATAGAGATAGCAACATCAAATAAATGTTTTAATGTTACTACAAAATTAGGAAATTGATTTTACGTTGAATCGATATATTGATACGACTTTTACAACATTGATATATGAGATGGCCTTAATACTGAGCCATTCCATAAATTGGTTAGAAGCAGGCATCATGCTCCGCTTGAAGTATATAATGTTATATATGATTTTCACATTAGTAAGTATGAATATTCACCGCCCAGTAATGAGGATAAAAAAATTAGATTTCGCAAAAATAAAATGAATTTTCATTATTGTACAATATTTTATCAGTCAATCGATCTATAATTTACCCACGTATTTTGGTATCTATTTATTTCATAGACAGGTATATATATATATATATATATATATATATATATTCATGAGAGAGAGAGAGAGAGAGAGGAAGTGAAAAATATTTGTGTGTCTGTGTGTGTGTGTGTCTAAAGTCCATTTATGCGAAACTGTTTTGGAGTACGTTCATAAAAAGCTTCTCTTCCAGTTATTCTGGCTCCTGTTTATTATTCCTCTCCTCTCCTAGACCTGCGATGTATACATTACACCCCACTTAGAAAGATATACCTTCGCTGTCCAGAAACAGAAAATAGCTTGTAAATACCTGATAAACAAGTGGGCCAAAGATACCACCAAACCTCCACGCTGTGATAAATGTCGGCTCGGCTATAACAGTGAGGAAGACATCACCCACATTATCATTAGCTGCCCCAAAATGTCTACGAGATGCTATCTGTCCCTGAGGCATGATATAGTTGAAAGGACTGCCCTGACGTGTACATCAAAGGCATATCAAAACCAGCAGATATTCACACCTTTAAAAACAAGGAATACTGGTGGAACACCGCATTAAAAACATCAATTCGGGGCAAACATAACAAACCTGATATTGTTCTGGGACAAGGAACAAAAGTCATGCACTGATGTAGAGTTCAACTGTCCAGCGGATGTGAATGGACAAACAAAAATTAGGACAAATAAAACATTTATGGCAAATTAATGCAGAAAACTTACATCTCTTGTACCCCGACTATGAATTCTCATTTGTACTTATCATCAGAGGTGCACCAACAAATTTGCACAAAAACCAAGAAATACTCGGTTTGACAAGAAAAGAGCAAAAGAAACTGACGCGGATTCCCTAAATCCAATCTATTAGTGGCACAGTGAAGATCTGTAAGACCTTGCAAATATTTTCTGAGAATCTTATGCGAATAGATGCAGACACTTGGGTGTATGCATCGACAGATCAACCAACACAAACGCATACTTACAAACACCGGGAAATCTCTTAACTGAAAAAGTCTGGCTTCTTTGTTAGTGACCGGCTTGAACTCTCTCAAGAATTTCAATTAGACTCAAAGAAAAAATCATACATACACACATACATATTGTTAAACAAGGAGATGGCCATATTTTTTTGGCCAAATAAACCCAAGCACTAAGTATTTGACCTTCAGCTCAGCTTTATTATAACCATTTTAGCTTCTTCGTCAAAGCACGTTCGTCACACACCCCTGTGCCCACTTCAGTGAGTCATTATCCCATGTATCTCCTTGTTCTGCTTAGTCCGTTTTATCTTTCTGTGGTATGTAACCTTACCTCTTCATGCTTTTGCGTCTCTGTGTGTGTTTGCGTGAGTGTGTATTCGTCTGTGTGTCTGTATGTGAATCTATGCGTATGTTTGTTGTGTGTGAGTGTGTGTGTGTGTGTGTGTGTCTGTAGGCGCGCGTTTATGTGTTTAGTAT
>NC_068983.1:164915803-164922692 GCF_001194135.2 Octopus bimaculoides
ATATATATATATATAATCAAAATCCACCCAAGATTTAGTCCCTGTGATATCAGCCCACTACAAAAATCGAACTCGGGACGCATAACATTACATCACAACTACTTTATCTCAACCGGCCCACCTCTCTTTAATACCATACCAAAATATGTCAAAAGTTCACTGGACAAATTTCTTCAAAAATTCCCGGATATGTCTCCAATAATAATAGCTCTTTGCTAGAATGGGCCATGGCGCCACGTACCTGACTAAAAGACTTCACCGGGTGGTACTATTAAGTTAGACATGGTCTGGGCCTATTCCGTCAACGAAATCCACTCATAGGGTCATAAGGCTTTGGTCGGCCCCAGAACGCTTGCCAAAGGTGCCATGCGGTGGGACTGAACCTAAAATCACACAGCCATATACATCTATATATGTAGCTTTACACTTGAAGAATAATGTTCTTATTGTCATCATTGACACCTTTTAATTCCATATTGATTTCATGTTTTAATTAGTCTGAAACGAAGTCAGCAGACATTGTCCATACATACATACATACATACTTACAAACACACGCATTCATTTGTACCTACATACATACACACTTACATACATTGTTTTATACATACATACATACATGCATACACACGCGCTTACAAACGCACATAAACATGTACACAAACATGCACACATGCGCACACACATGCACACGTACACACACACACATGCACACACACACACACACACACACATTCACACACACATGTACGCAAACATGCACACATACATACATTCATTCATACATATGCATATATACACATACATACACACACAGTACCCTTAGATAAACACATTTATACTCATACATACACTCACATACGCTCATACATACATACACATATAAACATGTACATACATACATACACATATATTAACATGTACATACATGCATGCATACATACATGCATAAACATGTACGTACGTACATACATCCATACATACATAAACATGTACGTACGTACATATGTCCTGACATATTTTCACCCAGACATGAAATAAGTTATTCTGCAATGCAACATGTTGTTAATAATATTTCACTGTCATTTGTATAAATCTCTTTTCTCTTCTTTTTTTTCTGTTTTCTTTTCTTGCTTTTTCCGTTTCGTCTTGAAGAAACTTAATTATTCGAAAAATACAGTTCCTGACATATTTCATCTCAACTTTATCCACAAATTTCCTCACGTTTTTTGTTGTCTTTTTCTCTCCAATTTTCTTCATTAGTTTCATGTAATTTCATGTATTAACGTTGCTGAAGCCTAATGATTACTACTTACTTGTGTATAATACCAGTAATTATCGGTCGAAAATCTTCAGAACTGGGAAGTTAAATTAAAATCTTTCTTTTGTTTGAAGCTAAAATTATCAAAGACATTTTATTATTTTGTTTAAACATTCTGTGAGGTTAATTCCCGCTTTTATTAAATTCTATTCGTTCCATTAGGAGTTGTTTCATCGCCTGAGAATGAGTTTCTTTGTATTCTCTAGAAGCAGCCGACTTCAATTCCCCTATGTAGTTATTTCATGTTGTTGTTCTCCTCCTCTTCCTCCCCTTCCTTCTCTTCTCCGATTATGTCATTAATAATGGCATTTAATGTCTCATTTTTTTACACCTCGAAGGAATGTCGACAAGCCTCGGTTTTTATCCCAGAATACATTTCACGCGCAAAACAAAAGAGAATTGGCATCGACAACCAGAGAAAGTCAGAGACAGAAAAATGAAGAAATATAAACTTTTCACAAATCTGACATAAAAGTAATTGTAATAGTTAATCCGGAAGGATGTTTCCTGTTTTGTCAAAAATCGATTGTTTAATGTTTTCCTCTTCTTTGATCTCTCTCTCTTTCTCTCTCTCTCTTTCTCTCTCTCTCTCTTTCTCTCTTTCTCTCTTTCTCTTTCTCTCTCTCTCTCTTTCTCTCTCTCTCTCTCTCTCTCTCTCTCTCTCTCTCTCTCTCTCTCTCTCTCTCTCTCTCTCTCTCTCTCTCTTTCATCCTGTTATTCTGGGTTTCGTTTATCTTTTACTTTGTCACAATAAGTGAAACACATTTGATATAAAAAGCACTTTTTTAGTTAAATTGTCCCAAAGTGTCACCTCGGGTCTCGTATGAGAAGTTTAAGCCAATTTAACTTGAAGCCTTTGTCCATTTGTTTGTTTGTTTTTTTTGTTTGTTTGTTTTTGCCTGATACAGAAAACGGGGTCCGTCTGATATGTCCTGGCGTCTTTAATGCCACGAATTACCGTACATTTCGAAAGGCAGGGAGAAAACCAAGTTTGTATGGTGTTCTGAAGTTTTCTCGGTCAAATGGAGTCGCTACAACTAGTTTATGGATTGGCTCAATGAATACGTCATTCTTCATCTCGTTCAGAAACAAATTTTTAAGTCTTTCGATTCGACCATTTGGCCAGTTTCTTTTCTTTTACTTCTTTTTATGGATGACTGGAGTGTCGTATTCGTGCCTTCTTCAATAACGTTAGTGATGTACATGAAGTAAATTTACTTGAGCAGAGAATTAACATGGAATAGTCTCAAAGAACTCGGCTATTCGCTCTTCATGTCATGAATATTATTAGATTGTATTATACCGCAAGTATTATATCGATTATGTCATTGGTAAAGTTATTACTCTTCCGATCGAATGCGTTGTCAATAAGGAAGAAATAATACTGAATCCAATTGCTGGGATTCCAATATAATAAAGGAATCTAAAGACAAACTAAACAGCATCCAGTGAACATTGAACTTAATGAGAATAACATGCAAATGATCAAACTTTCGCAATTTATTTAAATAAACAAACAAACAAAAGACTTTTCATATTTTATAAATTTTCTTTCACTTAGTTTTGCTTTTTCTTTATTTCAACTTCCTGATTGAAATAACTAGAATTTATTGCGGGTATAGAATTATTGAATAAGAATAATCCTGCCCAATTTAATAACTCTTGCATTTATATTTTTAGATTCTTTCGCTTACACTGTTAACAAGCAAAGTTTTATTGATTTTTGTTTTTTGTTTACATTGCCCACGGCATGGCACTGTATAATTATCAATTCGAAAGTATTTCCTTCATTCGCTAGATATTTATATATTTTTATTTTCATTTGTCATTTTAAAAAAAAACATTGAGTTATTTTCATTTTTGCAATATGCAAGAAATAACAATACGAGAGAAAATGTTATTAGAATTACCATTCTTATAAGAACAACCTGGAATATAATTTAATGTCACATAATATATTAGGATGATATTCATTTGTAGATCCGTCCGCCTTTAACCCCACATTCTTTCTCTGTTTTGACTTTTCATCACAATTCCTCTCCAGTCGGAAATACCAGATGCTTGCTCAATGACCTCACATACCAGTGGCTCACCTAAAAAATTTCAGTAAGGGCATTCTTGATTCTTGCTCCACTTAATGTCCACATAAGCAGGCTTTTACTCGAACAATCAAAGACCCAGGATCACAAGAGTAGACTAAAAACTTTGGCCAGTTATGATATCAAGTTCTTTGGAAAAAGGTTGTTCTCAATGATCTCCTCCGACACAAAACCTCAACTCTTTACACGATCGACCCTCAAATGATTATAATACTTAGCTAGAAGGTTCGATCTCTTAGTAGCTATGAATACGTAAAGGAGATTCTATAAAGCTTCAGGTAGTGCTCTTAAATCCAAGGTGTTGCTTGTAATTCTCATGCGAGTCAATTAATTCCCAGTCGCTTGTATTAAGCTCCAGGTGATTCTATTCACCCCAGGTGTGTTGTTAATTTCCAGTTGGCAATTTTAACTCTTCAAGTGGTCGGTTCGCAATCAAAAATCTCGCATCGATCAGTGAATATTTGTATCGAGATTTACTGACATATCGAGTATCGATTACCAGGGCTTTTGAACATTTCACTGTACACACGCCTAATACGAACAACAACAAAACTTCTTATTTAACATCGAAAGAATAATAGTTTTGTCATCCATAGCCATTTATCCAAGGTGCCTTTGCTATGGATGGAAGGTGCGTGGCTTAGTAATTACGGTATTCGGCTCACGATCTTGCGATCGTGAGTTCGATTCCTGGTGACGCGTTGTGTCCTTAAGCAAGACACTTTATTTCACGTTGCTCCAGTCCACTCAGCTGGCAAAAATGAATCTCCCTGAGAACTACGTTAAGAGTACACGTGTCTGTAGAGTGCTCAGACATTTGCACGTTAATTTCACGAGCAAGCTGTTCCGTTGGTCGTATCAGCTGGGACCCTCGAGTGGAGGCACATGGCCTAGTGGTTAGAGCAGCAGACTCGCGATCGATGGATCGCAAGTTCGAATCTCAAACCGAGCGATGTGTGCGTTTATGAGCGAAACATCTAAGCTCCACGCGGTTTCGGCGGAAGGTAATGGTGAACTTCTGCTGGCTCTTCCGCCACAACTTTCTCTCACACTTTCCTCCTGCATCTTGCAGCTCACCTGCGACAGACCAGCGTCCCGTCCGGATGGGGGAACCTATAATGCCAATGGTACCAGGAAACTGGCTCTTATGAGCCAGGCATAGCCCAAGAAGGAACAAACAACAACCTTTGCTATGAACCACTAAAAGTATATCAACTAATTTTCTTTCTAATCATTTTTATGTATTGGGTGTCATCTGCTCTCAGCAGGTTGAACACCGAGTCTCCATCCGGATCTTTACTTTGCCATTTTAATACATTCACGATGTGATAGTTTACTTCAGTCCCTGTTGTTATCAAACCAGTTTGTTTTAGATCTTCCTCTTGAGTGTTCGCTATTTATCTTTCCTTCTATTAATAGTATCTGTATCCCTTCTCCTTTTGTCGTGCAACCAAAGTGCTTCAGATTCCTTTATTTAATAGTTGGAACTCATTTCTGTATTTTGTATTTGCTAATTGCAACATTCTTCATTAGTTTTATGTTTTATCCAAGATATTCTTTATATTCTTCTCTATGTCTGCATTTCAAAAGCTTCCACTTCAGCAAAATACGGTTTTCTTAAATATCCATGGTCTTACAACATACAATTATGTGAACCTTATCTATCATTTACACAGCTTTTGCTTGTTTGTATATTGAAATTCCCTTTTAATATATCGCCCTTTATCACATCGAACTTAAAATGTTAAACAATTATAATTTATATATTTAAACATGAACAATATGAGATATCATTATATGGATCCCTTGTATGCTAAAATAAATAAAATTCATGGTCCTCGGACATTTTTCAGTATGCTGACCACTAGTTGAAATTGATATTATTTAATATCATTTAATAATATTAATTTCTACTCTTATAATCTTTATATTCTTAATCAACCGGTTCATATTTTTTGACGATTCATTCTAGTGAATTCTTATGCTCACACATTTACGCAACTATAGATTATATGTTGTTGTTGGCACTCCGTCGCTTACGACGTCGAGGGTTCCAGTTGATCCGATCAATGGAACAGCCTGCTCGTGAAATTAAGGTGCAAGTGGCTGAGCACACCACAGACACGTGTACCCTTAACGTAGTTCTCGGGGATATTCAGCGTGACACAGTGCGACAAGGCTGACCCTTTGAATTACAGGCACAAGAGAAACAGGAAGTATGAGTGAGAGAAAGTTGTGGTGAAAGAGTAGAGCAGGGTTCGCCACCATCCCCTGCCGGAGCCTCGTGGAGCTTTAGGTGTTTTCGCTCAATAAACACTCACAACGCCCGACCTGGGAATCGAAACCGCGATCCCATGACCGCGAGTCTGATGCCCTAACCACTGGGCCATTGCGCCCCCACTATAGATTATAAACAACTGCATTAATCCAAAACGATGAAAGGCAGTTCGATCTGGGAGCCATTTGAACTCACCCTAAAGGTACGGGACTAAATACCGTCATACGCTTTGACTGCTGCTCCACTGACTATTCCACTCCCTTGTAAATCTTTTCTACTTTAGGCACAAGGCCCGACATTTTGGGGGGTGTGGGGCCAGTCGATTAGATCGACACCAGTACGCAACTGGTACTTTATCGACCCAGAAAAGATGAAAAGCAAAGTCGACCTCGGCGGAATTTGAACTCGGAACGTAATGACAGACGGGATACCGCTAAGAATTTCGCCCGGCGTGCTAACGTTTCTGCTAGCTCACCGCCTTCTCCGATCTAAATAATAAGGATAAAAAATATTTATATGTTAATTTAGTTAGTAATAAATACATTATTTCGTTACCATAGTAATGATAATTACGGAGTGGGGTGGATCTGGTAATAACATTGCTTGGTAATGATAGAGTAATATATTTATGCAATCGTTATGTAACGGTCAACAGCAATTACGTGTATGGAGGCTGTGTGTGTGTGTGTGTGTGTGCATAGATTTATTTTGTGTATGTCTCTGTATGCGTTTCTGTCGATGAACAGTGTATAATTACATACATTGGGTGCAATAAAGCAGAGTAACGTTAATATACACATACGGCATATCATCCACATCCACATACAGCATTTTAATCAAACACATACCCAAGCTCTTACAGCACACTAACATAAACAGGAACATAGACACACCATATTATAATACACACACACACACACACACACATACACCAAAATGCCATAGACTTACACATGCACACAGCACACAAATACATTGAAAACCTCACAAGACTAATTCTGCAGCAAATCGTAGAGATGTTATAATTTATATTTATACATAAATGGCTGCCACTGTGATTGCATTAATGCTTCTTGCTGTCATCATCACAGCCTGCTCTACACACAGCCTCTCTCTCTCTCTCTCTCTTTCTCTCTCTCTCTTTCTCTCTCTCTCTTTCTCTCTCTCTCTCTCTCTTTCTCTCTCTCTCTC
>NC_068983.1:164923343-164924828 GCF_001194135.2 Octopus bimaculoides
ACACACACACACACACACACACACACACACACATATATATTTATATCCTTTTACTTCTTTCAGTCATTTGACTGTGGCAATGCTGGAACACAGCCTTTAGTTGAGCAAATCGACCCCAGGACTTATTCTTTGTAAGTCAAGTACTTATTCTATCGGTCTCTTTGGCAAACCGCTAAGTTACGGGTACGTAAACACACCAACATCGGCTGTCAAGCGATGGTGGGTACACAAACATATACATATATATACGACTTCGGTTTCCGTCGACCAAATCCATTCACAAGATTTTGGTCGGCCCGAGGCTATCGAAGATATTATCCCAAGGTGCCACTCAGTGGGACCGAACCCGTAACCATGTGGTTGGTAACCAAACTACTTATCACACAGCCACAATCTTTAAATTAATGCAGATATAAAGTTGGCTCTTCAGGTTAAAAGAAATCTGTTAATAATAATAATACCTCAATATAACGTTTCAAAAACGTAGTCTGGTTTCTAACGAAGATACAAGAATCCATCGTTCGAGTATAAATAAAGAAAAACAAACAATGTCACCAAATCCCAAAAGGGACCAGTTCGCTGAGAAGTTAATACATGGGCACTTGGCATGAAAAAACACAAGCCATAGAAGGTAGTGATGATGTCCAAAGCTTTGCATGGAGAACTGACAAGTTTATGACATCCAACATTGAAGGCTACATCCATGCAATTCAAAAACAAGAGATCACAACCATGGACCTTGCAGCGTAAAAGGCAGAATACGTTGACAGACAGCAAATGTCGGGGGCTTCTCAAGATCAACACTGAAGACATCACCAACAATATTGTCTACTGTGAGAGAATGTCTTCCAGATATTAACTTGGCGTGATGCGGTGGCCACAATAGTTTGGAATAGGATAACGAAAAAGAAAACACCTACAAATGAAGGTGACCATATTGAGACCGATGGGCCAAAAATATATTGGTGGAACTTAAAGATTAAAACAGCCACGAAGTTAAAATACAACCGACCAGATATTGTTGCATGGGACCCAAAGAAAAGTGGTTTTGTTGTGGAAATCAGCTGCCCTCTGGACACGGATGTGGTTCGAGAAATACAAGAAGACATTTATGGACCACTGATAAGAAGTTTGCAAATCCAACAGCCAAGATACATTTTCAGCTTCATTCCTATCACTGTTGGAACAATAGGATACCACCAACCAGTCTGGAGCAAAGTATGGCTGAACTTGGTTCTTGGGAAGAGAACTCAAATCCTTAATTCATACACGATGATGAACAAAACCAGATGGCTAACTTATATTGAAAATTGATCTTGTGACTCGAATTGTGCACCTGATGACAGCAGATGTGTGAAACTCGAATCGCAAAGCAAATATTCAGTTTAAATAAACTCCCTCTCTCTTTTTCTCTCTCTCTCTCTCTTTCTCTCTCTCTCTTTCTCTCTCTCTCTCTCTCTCTCTCTCTCTCTCTCTCTCTCTCTC
>NC_068983.1:164925356-164928982 GCF_001194135.2 Octopus bimaculoides
TTTTGTGTGTGATTTGATTTATGTATGATGGCGTCATCATGAGCATTTAATAATAACTTCGTTTTTATAAAAGGTTATTGTCATGATACATAGGCTTGGAAATTAGTAAACCAATGGCATGCTTTACTTCTATGTAACGTGGAATGTAGATGCCGAAGCTCTGCAATAATTTGATAGCTAAATCTTTATGGTTTGTGCAAGAAGAAATTTATATTTGCACGTTCGCCAATAGGACGCCATAGTATCATGCATGTATCAAATAACAAATTCCACGCCATTTTCCTATCTTCCTACTCGTAGTAGACAAGAGGTCGATATTTGCCTTGTATCCTTCACGTGGATGTGGTCTAAATCACGTACATCAAACACAATGCATTGTGTCGCGAGTATTAGACAACTGGCTTCAATATTTGCTTTTCAGTCTCCCTTATTGTCGTATATGTAGCTTTTGCGTGTTTATCAACTGACACACACGTGCACACTCACGAGCAAGCACATGCACGCACATACACATGCACACACATACATACACACACATATATACACACACATACACACACAGATTCACATACACACACATACGCACATGCACGCACATGCACGCACACGCACATACACGCACACACATACACGCACACACACACACACATACGTACAGACATACGCACGAGCACATATACGCACATGCACACGCACGTACATGCACACACACATACATGCACACACACATACACGCAGGCGCACGCATGCGCCCACGCATACACACGCACGCATACACACGCACGCACACACACACACGCACACATACATATATATATATACCCGTACATAAATATATACATGTATACCGTGCAAATTTTCCATACCATAAATTTGTTGGTGAGTCGCGATGTATTTTGATTTACATCTGCAGATATACATTTCCTTCCTGCGCTCTCACTCCCTCCATCACGTTCTTCTCTCTCTCTCCCTTTCTATCCCCTCTTTCTCCCTTTCTATCCCCTCTTTCTCCGGGCACACACAAATACATTAACACATGTAATGCATGCATACATATGAACATCTACATAATATAATGTGATAGATAGGTAGTTAGACAGACAGACAGATGTAAAATCAAAAATATGTAACACGTAATGCAAACGTTATCTGGAATAGAACCCCATCCGCTGCGCGGAATGGGTATATTTGTGTGGGTGAGTGTGCCGTCATTCATATATGTATGTGAGAGTGTGTGTATATATATATATACATACATATATATATACGTATATATGTATATATATATATATATATATATATATATATATATATATATATATATATATCTCGATATATGCCTCAGGTATATTTTAACTGATAACTAGTTCGTATTTATAGACATCCCGGCTAAGCACCGCTAACCTGCATTTTATTTACGGCAAACCGCTGGATGATGCAACCCATCATCGAATGATAACGAGGATATCATAAGAGGATACTATCTCTAATGTCAGTTCGCAACGCCCTTCTTTCCGGTCTCTGTTGCTGAAGAGGAAGTAACTACTTTGAAATGCATGCATCTACCATTCTGGTAAGAGGCCACTGTGGGCTACCTCGGTGTATTTACACTTATTCATCTACAAGAAATTTTTTTCCATGACGAAACACAGTCACTGATTTCTTATCGGGTTTGAATATTCCTCAAATATATTTGAACTGGTAACAATTTGGTATTGATACGCATCACTGCTTAACGCTCTGACCCTGTACCTTAAGTATATCGTTGCATACATTCATTTATTTGTACACTCTACACTCACCTTTTGTCCGAAGAACGAAATTCCAATAGATTAAGTATAAGAAAGTAAATTGTCTTGCGGTGCTTTGCTTCATCCCTTTATCTGGTATTTTTAAGTCTCGCTGATTCCCTGTTTTCCTTTGACCCCTTCGAGAGTAACATTATTTCCCCATCCACCGTACCTCCACCACAAAATATCTCGAGTGTTTGTCTAGTATAGCAATTCTTTATCGCGTTTTGATATCAAATTCCATTTTGAATTCAATACGATTTGTTTTCTATTTTAGGTTTTGATTAAATAAACGTTCAAGCATCGGATTTATCGGTTATAGTGCATCCTTGAAAATTTATTGTTTTATCTTTTGTGAGGATGGGTAGATTTTGGATGATAACGTTAAAGGCTTCGTTGTTTCCAGGCTTATGGGTGGAGATGTATGGGAGTGTTTATGTTTCGATCCATCAGTCTAGGTACATTGATCTCACTAGATATTTTTGGTGTTGGCTGGCTCATTGTTAGATGCCCATCCAATTCGAGAATGAATAAAAGTTTTTTAAAATATTGTAGAAACGCAAAAAATTCAAATATGAACGTGGAAAACAGTCGTTCCAGTTTAGATAAAATGACGTAACTGCTTAGAGGTAAAAGAAAGTAGAAGGTGAAAGGAAGATTAATACTTAATAAGTAACAAAGACGTACAGGTGTCAATTCATTACGGCATTTTCTAACGATTCCGTTAATTGATTAATGAGAACGTTACACCATTGTAAAGAAACTGTTTTCGTCAGATGAATTCATGATCTTTAAACATAAAGGACAGTTCAACTTATGAAATAGTTAACAAATTTACTGAGTAGAAATCAATACATTGATCCTGCTGCCATTCAGTTGGCAGAATGAACTCATCGGAATAGAGTATATTTGGACAGAACAAGGAAGAATTTAGGGGTTATTAGAGTTTATAATAGGGGGAGGAGATAACTGACTCAAGTAACCCAGTTAGCTAAACTTCTAACAATAGAGGAAGGACCGGCTCCGAACGTCTAGATTTTTATCTCAAGTTCTCTATGCATACTGGTCAATGGTGAGAGAATCAATTAATGCTAGGCCAACCTATGAAATCATCAAAAGTGATGGGACAATATGTCAGCTTAATTTTCGCAAAATGGGCAAGGCATAGGGTATCAATGAGTGATGTGGATTCGTGTATATATACATATACGTATATATTTATGTGTGTGTCTTTGTGCCGGAGTTTGTCCTCTCACCACCGCCACCATCGCTTGACAACTGATATTGGTGTGTTTAGGTTTACGTAATTTAGTGGTTTGGAAAAAGAGAGTGATAGAATAAGTACTTGGCTTACAAAAAATAAGTCCTGGGATCGATTTCTTCGACTAAAAATCCCTTTAAGGTGGTGCTCCAGCATGGCTGCAGTCAAATCACTGAAACAAGTAAAAGGTTAAGACCGAGGGAAAGTCTAACATCGACGAAGCTAAAGGCCGAGTCAACAATTGCTTTGCAACTCGACACGGAACGAAAAGCATGACGGAATAGCCATCGCAGGTCTTGTTGTCCAACACTTTAACAACCACCGTCCTACGATTCTATTTGATTGCTCTCGGCGTGATTTGAACTGTAAAATTGAACTGTGATTTGAAACGTAAAAAGCTGGAACAACTACCACGTGATACTTGATATTCTAATGTTTCAGCCAATCTACTGCCTTATGTATGTGTCTAGTTGTGGGGGATTCATTTCAGTTTCTAGCATTCGCCTATAGTACTTGTGTGGCTGCGGCTTATAAGAGCAAACCATTTTCTGAGAACTGAAACAAAATCGTGCTCG
>NC_068983.1:164929592-164938926 GCF_001194135.2 Octopus bimaculoides
CTCACAAGGCTTTATTCGGCTCACGGCTATAGAAGACACTTGCCCAAGGTGCCATGCAGTGGAACAGAAGTCGGGACCATGTGGTTCGGAAGTAAACCTCTTACCACACAGCCACGCCTATGAGCAGCTTAGACAAATACAGATATATCAAACACCTTACAACATAAATTCTTGCTTTATTCATATTATTTCCACCACTAGTGGATATCTAACAATCACCAAATGGCATTCGAGACCATATGCATATTGAAAGAGGAGATTAGTCTCAAAATTCAAGAATTCCTCAAAGTTGACAAGGCATTAACGGGAAGGAATGCTGTATTGCCTGAGGATAAGAACTCGGTCGCAGACACGTGTTTCTCCCTTAATGGTCGTCTTCATCACGACAATTATCTAACTTTAGATCTAATAGCCAAGGTACTTACACACATCCAGAAAGACCAGGATATATCTACGGCCCAGCTAATTTCAATGGTGTCTACTTTCCCCTAGAAAATGCCTGGATGGTCATAGTGTTGACTAAAATCATAGTTTAGTACAGTGACATGAAACTATTGACATTTCGGATGAACAACCAGGACTCGATTAAATCGAATGCTCGTATCTCAATCTGTTAATATGCAGATAGTTGTTGTTGGTTGACTCAATCTGGTGACCAGGGCGTATAAATGACTCGAGAAGCCACTCTATGTAACATTCTCATTACCTGACAACCTGTGTACACCTTCGGCTAAGTTCTTCCAGATTGCAAGAATTCTGGCTACGTCTTCCGCTTGACAATAACTTTCTCCTCCCGCCCCTCGCCTTTTCCTCCCTCCCACCAGTCTTGAAGGTACTAGAAGGGAAGGGCCATAGACACTCTCTTCCTCATAAGTCTGATACGTCACTTCTTCCTCATTCATTACTTTGTCTCTCAAACGTCTTCCTCTGTTACGATGTGTCCTTAACTTTCAACTGCTCAATCTCAAACCGTTCCTTGTTTGATTTTAAATTCTTGGTCCATTTTTATTCAATGCAACATCGACAAATAATGATAAACGAGAGAAATGCACCATTCCAACCTCTTTCTTCGCAACATTAATATTAAATTAGTTTTTATATGAATATTGAATTACTTTCAGAAACATTAAATTAGTCAAATTAATTAAATGATTTTTTAATTACTTACACACTAGTACTTTCTGAATTTATATCCGATATCAAATATATATTCAGAATTAAATACAGTACGACTAACTTATACAGTAATACCTCACATTACGAAGACCCGCTTTACGAGACACCGGGTTTATGAGTTTTATTTTTCAAGCACAAGATCTAAATTTTGAACAAAGTGCAAAAGTTCTTACTATCATAACAAACGCTTCTGCGTATTTCCGAGAAATTTATAGAGCAAAAAAAAAAAGCTTCTAAGCAAACAACTCTAGACGTATTTTTTAAAAGAAATCTACAAGTCCGTCCACGAGTGCTTGTGAATCGGCGATCACAAGTGATAATGTGCACGAGTCTAGTGCGATTGAAAGGGATTCAGAAAACGATTATAATAATAAATCAGTGGTTCCCAAACTTTTTCAGGCTACCGCCCCCTCGACACCCAGGCCATATTCCTAGCGCCCTAACCCAACTAATCATCACAAACATAAACCTCTTTCTGAAGCAAATCCAAAGCGACTGTATTTCACATATAAAACTTGACCTAATAAACCAATTATTTTGTTTGTTTTTACATAAATAGCTACCCCCATAATCGCCCCACTTTTCTTCAACTCCCCTTGGAACTTTCCACCGCCCCCAGGGAGTAACAATACCGCCCAAATTGTGAACCACTGATATAAATGATCTTGACCTTTTTACTTTACATAAAATATTCTTTACATTCTTCTGTCGTTTTATTGCCATTTATTTACAAGTATTATATATTTACAAGTATTATAAATTTTAATGGCAAAATATTTTCCTGAAAACGAATAACGACTTATAACATTGCTACTCTGGGATATTATTGCTCTGCTTTACCAGTTTTCGCTTTGCGAACGGCCTCAGGGAACAAATTAACTCGTACATCGAGGCATTACCTCGATACTTCGATTAAATATACTTCTAATTTAATTTATAAAATAAAACTTAACATTTTGCTTATTTAAATACGCAAACTCAATCAGGTTAACGATTGAGGTATGCTGTCAAACATCTTTATGTTCTGTCATCGTGACTGTGAGAGCGTTCACACACGAGCATCGCCATCATCTCATGGTCAAGTGTATGGTTACAACTTAAGAAGAAACCTGAACACAAACCAAAATTAACGTATGTTTGTTTTCATTGGATATTTATATTTTAAATTGATTTCTATCGGTTAATTTGCTTTGCTTGGTTTTGTCTTTACTTACATAGTCAGAATAGTTTCGGCCAGAATTATTCAAAGCTATGTCTAACTTAAGTAGCTCCAATTGGAAAAGACATGTAATGATGTTTCATATTACAGTCATTTTGGGGACACCAAAGCCCATTGGAGTAAAGTGTTATTGTTCGCAGATATTGCTTGTAGATCGTTTATCTGGAATTTATTGGAGATATTCATCCAGGAACCATTTGAATGCTATGAGATCTTTTCCTTCTTTTGTGTGTCTTAACATAATCTTAATGAGAGCAGGGCTAATCGAAATAATTCTGCGTTCGGGCTGTGATGTGAGGCGAACATCATTTTTGTAGATGACCGAGCTTTGGGTGAATTTTAGAGTTGATGCCAAAATCATTTGTGCAAAATATTTTCCACATCTAACAAATTTTATTCTATGGTTTAATTATGTTGAAGAAATGGCGGTCACCGGCTTAGCCACAGTTTGTTGATTTCTTTCTTTGAACCAAAGTCCCAGCAGATTCAAACTTTTAATTATATAAAATATCGTCGTCGTGGCACTCCGTCGGCTACGACGACGAAGGTTCCAGTTGATCCGATCAACGGAAGAGCCTGCTCATGAAATTAACGTGCAAGTGGCTGAGCACTCCACAGACACGTGGAGTGTGACAAGGCTGACCCTTTGAAATACTGGTACAACAGAAATAGGAAGAGTGAGAGAAAGTTGTGGTGAAAGAGTACAGCGGGGTTCGCCACCACCCCCTGCCGGAGCCTCTTTCAGCTTTGGGTGTTTTCGCTCAATAAACACTCACAATGCCCGGTCTAGGAATCGAAACGCGATCCTACGACTGCGAGTCCGCTCCCTAACCACTGGGCTATCGCACCTCTACATACAAAATATACAGAGAACAAGTAACAGAAATCATATTTGCATAATGTACATAGTCGGTCGACCACTTACTTAATACGTTATATTTTCGTTGGTTTTTTCCCATTAAGTGGTTAATTAACTGACTGATGACTGCACTAACATTATTTACGAATAATAATTGTATATTTAACCTATTTATATTAATATGTATATAGATTTACGTGGCGTAATAAAACCAGAAACATCGAACTCCTGATAGAAAATGCGATCCTTCAAAGGCAAATCATTTCATATCACCCGTTTCTAGGTTAACTTGCACAGCATGACATCTTTTTCATTCTCATATTTGTTGCTTTATTTGTAGTTATTCGTGATTATACTTTTGTTTTAATTTATTATTAGTTGTTTTGTGGAGCAATAACCGAGGAGTTGTTCACTTATATACCACAAAAACTCCATGATATTTAAATGGATGCCATGTGTATGGGGAGTTTGATATGGAATAGTCTGATGTACATACTAGTCATAATCCACGGCCAAGAACTATATCTGACATCCAGGCCTAATGATGAGGCAGATCAAAACGACCAGAGATGAATAAATTTCATAGGGTACTTATACTCACTCACCATGTTACTTGAGGCAGCTAAAAGTCAGACGTTGGGTCAAATTAAACAATGAAATATCTGCTAAGAATGAGATTTATTCCGGTCAGTTATTTCCTCTTTGATCCTTTTGATCTGTGTGTATGTGTGTATGTGTGTATGTGCGTGTGAATGGAAACATCTTGTTAAATGTAACTTTTAGAACTCAATACATAGTTGGTGCAGGTTTGGCATCAACCATGGCTTCAATACATTGAGGAATTGACACTCACGGGTTCTTGACAGCTTTAAGGAGAATTGTCAGCCATTCTTTAATTAAAACTTGCTTCAGCTCTTTCAGACAGATGGAAGCGGGTTCTGCCTTGCTGCTCCAAAGTACACCATAAATGTTCAATAATATTGAATATTTTGAGATCTAACGGCTTACTTCGCTATTGGGCACTTCATACCAGTTTTGAATAACATTAACCATGTGAATCGGCATCTTAGAAGATTGTGCTAAGCTCGGCTTACACACGTCCGACCCCTCCACCTCGCACATCTTCCCCAACCTATCCCATCCCTCTTTCAAACGACCCCACAACCTGCGTGACCTCTTGGTCCACAGTTTCTTCCCTAACGCCACCTCCCAACCTAGCTCGTTCCGCTGCTCCCGCCACGCTGCCTCATTTGCCGCTACCTCTCCAACACCACCATCCACAAAGGCACCCATCCTCGTCCCTATGATATCACCGACTCCTTTACCTGCACTTCTAGCGACGTCATTCCCTGCATCTCATGCTCTTTCTGTCCCTCTCTGTACGTCGTTCAAACGGGACGTCGCTTGGTTGACCGGTTCGCGGAGAACCTCCGAGACATCAGATCCGGCAATGAGGACACAGTATCACTCTACCGGTCATTCACTTCAACTCCTGTGTGTGTTCGGATTGTCTTTGCAAAAGGGCCATCCGGACTAGCACCTTCGCCATGAACAGGAATTCTCTCTTCGCTCTTTGCGCCACATGGGTTCAACTCCTCTCCTCTTTTCATCCGACTTCCCTCCTCTCTTGCTCTTATACCTACTTCCTCTCTTCATTCCTACCTACCTTCTCACTTCATTGATACTCCCCAATCCCACACGCCACACCTACACCCCGCTCCCACACACCCAACCACTACCCCACACATCCACCTTACACCCACATCTCCACCCCAAACCCTACACCTACTCATTCCCACACCACCATACCACCCCACACGTCCCCACACAGACTAGCATTGACCACTTTATCTCCCCTTGTTTCTACCTCCCCTGTCAAACCTTTTTCCCAACCAGTTACCATGCTTGATCGCTAAATCCACAAGTTTTTTTTATTTTCTCTGTTTATTTTCTCTAATTTCTTTCTAATGAAGAGCGTAAAAGACATTCTCACATCCCTGAGCATCAGACTAATTAATACACCTGTTGTTCATACACGTGTCTCCGCCTTTTGTTTTTCTGTAAATTTCAGCACACACACACACACACACACACACACACACACACACACACACACACACACGTCATGGACACACCCGTCGCCAGACACCGTATGAGGGTTCGACAATTTCTTACCAAACAACTCCACAGATGATTTATTTATAGTGAACAAATGTTTGTGTAGACATCTGTACAGGTGCAACTGGTTGCCACACGTCAGATGGCGAAATGATCGCAGAAGAACGTGAAACGAAGTGCTTTCAAGAACACAACGCAACGCCCGCTCTGGGAATCGAACCCATGATCTCGCAATCGTGAGTGCAACACCCAAACCACTAAGCTATACATGTGTGTGTGTCTGGGTTTGTCGAGTGGTGTTAGTGTATCTGTCCCCATAACTTAGCGTTTCGACAAAAGAGGAATGTGATAGAATAAATACATCGACCCCAGTACTCAACTCAAACGTATTTTATCGACCCCGAAATATTGAAGTACAAAGTCGACCTTTGCAGAATTTGAACTCGGAACGTAGAAGACGGACGAAATGCCGCTAAGCGTTTTGTCCGGTGTGCTGACGATCCTGCCAACTCACCGCATTATGGAAATGATTATAGTACCGAGCAGAGAGGCGGTGGCGAATTAGATGAGGAGGGGAGGGTGTTGGTGGGATTTGTTGGGGTGGTGGTGATGGTGCTGCTGGTGGTGGTATTGGAGATTGGTCGTGGTGAGGATGGTAGTGGGGCGTGGCGAAGGAGGCGGTGGTGGTTATGGTGGTGGTGGCGGCGGCTGTGACGATGGCGATGGTGTGGTTGTGGTGGTGATGCTGGTGGCGATCATTATATCCATTTCTTTGACCACAAAACCACAAATTTATGTCTTTCTCTAAGTATTCTTCTATAAAACATATAATCATGCCGTTATTAGAAATAGCTTTGATTTTAACAAATAGGATACAAGAAAAATTAATATTCTTTTGCTTTTAGGCCTCATTTGATGTCTAAATAAATTGAGATCAAATAAGGTCAAAAGACCACAGAAGGAACTGCTCTTGTCTTTTGATATTTGTTTCAATTATATTCACCACACAATGGTGGAAACTTTCTAATAGGAAACCATAAAGAAAAGGAGTAACGTATGATAGAGGCGTTGATTTGTGTTTAAGAAGTTGGTTTCTCCATCACGTGGTTTCGAGTTCGATCACACTGCGCAGCACCTTGGACAAGTCTCTTCTCTCATAGATTCACTTTTGCCAACGGTCCTTCAGCAACAACGCACCTTGATAAACTCAGTGGCAAATACTAAATCCAGGCCACGACAGACGGAATGGATGTACTTGAAGCCGAGAATTTGAACTTGCGGACACAATACTTACATATCGTCTGAGGAAACACAACTAGATCTCATAATGCAGGGAAACGGTTGTATAGTCAAGTACCTGCAAGCTTGGAGAACAACGTTGCGTAGAAACAATTGTTGTGACTGAAAATAAATGTTCAACCGTACGCCTATTTGTTGACACCAATGTTTGCAATTTTTTTTTTTTTTTTAGTCTCAAGACGTTTTATACACCCCTCGTATGTATGTAAGCATGTTTATGCACATATCTTCCAGGAATGTATATCGGTGAAATATGTAAACTCCGACAAGAGAAACAATGAACTCTCAACTTCGTAAGAAAAAACCCTGGTGATATTTGTTCACCCCTACTTAGACATATAGTCGTTTATATCGTTCACTATAGCACATACTGCAAACCAGTGATTATCTCGCTCGGCACTCGTGACTTAATGTTCATATAATTCGATATGATTAAATAGATATACCATTATTAAGAAAAGTAATCGTTCTATTACATAATTCCACTGTGGTAAAAAGCTTTGTAGCAGATATATTTTGAAATCAACTGGAGTTGTTTCGTGAAAATTTTCTATTGGCACTAAAATCCAAGTCTAGACGAAGTCAGTTTGAAAAGAATCTGGCTTAATAAATTATTGGCTTAATAAATTATTAGCCGAAGCCGTCCTAGATTTCGACAAAAATTGTTCTGAAATTTAGTTTCTGGACGCTTCTAGAAAGATCCAAAGTAGCTTATAAAACCGCAGGTTTTCTAATATTTTCCAGTGCAGGAAGCTTTGTCACTCAACATTCTGAATGTCTTGTAGCGTTGAATTATTGTCACGATCATGAAATAGATTTTGCATCATCTATTTTTTTCCATCATGACCTTAAGTCATTTACTTCTAGAGTAGTTTGAAGAATTAGTTAAGAAATTCAATACTTGTCATCCTTCTCAACAAGTAAACTCTAAAAAGAAAAAGAATTAGGGAAAAGTATATCACATGCCTTCTAAAAAAAAAAAAAGTGAACTAAGGGAGAGCACTCTCGTTGTATTTATAATAGTGTTTAAACGATCGAATTTAATAAAGTAGGTGTTGAATAAAACCTTACGAGTCAGATTTACATAACTTCCTGTGTATTGGTTAGAAAACAACCCACGAGTTATTCACGAATAACTTTAACCTGAAAAAGAAATAAACGAAGAATCACTCAGCAGGTTCAACCACTTTTTAACCGGCATAACAACAAAAACAGAAACAGGGCAAGAAATAGCTCTTTAACAAAGATGCAGCGGTGATTTAGCAGAAACGTTAGCAGGTCGGGCGATATGCTTAGCAGTATTTCGTCTGTCTTTACATCCTTGAGCTCAAATTCCGCCGAGGTCGACTTTGCCTTTCGTCCTATCGGGGGTCGATAATTTAAGTACCAGTTGCGTACCGGGGTTGATCTAATCGATTGACACTCCCCCCCACATACACACACACCAAAAATTTCGGACCTTGTACCTAGAGTAGAAAAGAATATCGTATGTGGATCGATGGAAGCAATGTATGAAATTACGCCCAAAATATTTTACTATTTACCATATCATCTTTGTTTTACATTGTGGAGCCCTGAATCTGTTCGCATAAACATCTGGGATCTTAGAATGGTTATAGATAATAATTTATTTTGATGTTAAATTAAGGGATTTGAAATGATACGAGAGTGATTAAGTGTGGTCGTCACTATCAATAGAAATATCTATTAATTAGAACAACAATGGAGCCATGAAAACCAGTTGATTGCTTAATGTTGCCGATTCTGGTTTACCGTAATACTATAGATTGATCGATGAGCGACAGGTAATTCAACATATTTTTGCGACATTTTAGTGAAGAATTTAAGTTTCCGTAAACGTTACCAATTCCTTCTCTTCCAGAAGCCACAGAAACTTTAACGTTCAATTTTCAGGAATGGAGATCGAAGAAACAGGTTTTAAAGTATGGCAGAATACAACTGCTATATAATTTAGTGATGCAATAATTAATATATATCGGTGGAATATAAAAACAGCGACGACATTCTAACATGAGTCCAGATATTCATTGAAAGCCGTCAGTAATATGTCGAGTTCTCTTCATAATTTAACAAAAAGTCAGATAATGGCTGGCTCAACTCATCTGGTAAAAGAGAAGAGAAAAAAACACAGTTCAGTGAAGAAATCGAAGTCAAAAGATTCACCCTCAAAATTTCATGCACAAATCGGAATCGTAAACCATTATTATGGTTTTCCTGGCATTTCGTTTGCTGCAAAAGTTTTCCTCGTTTATGGACGGATATCCACTCTATACATGCACAAAAACAACAAACACACGCGCACATGGTTTTCAAACCATTTAGCGTATAGTCGTAGTCGGCAATATAAGTTGCAGCCGGCCTTTTTAGGTACGTGGCATTGAAAAGTCACAACAATGACGAAACATTGATGTCTGTCGCTCTGATAAGGGACCGGAAGTGTGTTGTCTCGTTTGCCTATGATCAGGATTTTTTAACATGCGCACCGAGAATATATTGTCTTACTAGCCGACCCACGAACTACCAATACACACCTTGCGTATGTGTGTTCGATTTTAATACACTTCAAGCTACGTCTAATTCATATATATATATATATATATATATATATATATATATGTTTGTGTATATGAATATATATATAT
>NC_068983.1:164940812-164941799 GCF_001194135.2 Octopus bimaculoides
TGTGTATATGAATATATATATATATATATGTTTGTGTATATGAAAATATATATATATATGTTTGTGTATATGAATATATATATATGTTTGTGTATATGAATATATATATATATATATGTTTGTGTATATGAATATATATATATATATATGTTTGTGTATATGAATATATATGTGTATGTGTGAGGGTGTTTATGTGAACATACGTGTGTATTTGAAGACAGTTCAAGTTAACGATCTCTGAAATGTCAATTTATGTAAAATCAGTCAGTATTTCAAAAGACAAAGATAATGTTTATAGAAGAAACATCATTTAGCATTACTAATTACTTTATTATTATATATTTATATAAATATGTATTTTATTTACATACTATAATTAAAATTATAAGAATATATAAAGATAAGTTTTACACGCATAATTTAGCAAACTGCAAATCAACCAAATCTGTAATATATATAGCTTACAAATGTGGTATAACATCGGCAATATAAATTGATACATGTAATATATAAAATGCATCATTTAGCATGTAGTATTTTGTAGGTTGTCGATATCCCATAGGACATCCGTACAATACATAATAGGATTTGTTATTCAGCTTAAAATGGCTTTATAATAAACGTGATATTCGTGTATTAGTTTTTAAAACCCTTAGTTTATTATTAATCTCTGTGTGTGTTTGTAGTATTTTGTATTTTTGTTTTTTACAAGGTTTTTTTTTTCTGTGGAATCAGGTTTTGCAACATGTTGCTAAATAAAAAAAAAAACGCAAAAAGTTAAAGACCAGGATTAGGGGATAGCTTGGAAATGTAGGAATGGTGCATTGTCATTCATAAGGTCGGAGACTCTGACGAAAGAACTGTGACGCACAAATTAATTTCATAATAAATTAAATCGTCATAAAACTGAAGTAAAAGTGAGTGTAACAGGATATGTGTGTGTATATATATATATATATATATATATATATATATATATATATATAT
>NC_068983.1:164943351-164945955 GCF_001194135.2 Octopus bimaculoides
ATATGTGTGTGTGTTTGTTCCCCCATCATCGCTTGACAACCGATGCTGGTGTGGTTACGTGCCCGTAACTTAGCGGTTCGGCAAAAAGAGACCGATAGAATAAGTACTAGGCTTCCAAATAAGTCTTGGGGTCGATTTGCTCGACTAAAGGTAGTGCTCCAGCATGGCCGCAGTCAAATGACTGGAGCAAGTAAAAGAGTATATATTAAATTACATTAAGATAGCTTGTGAAAAAATAGTGATTTAATATGGGTTGGTGGAAGATTATTTGGCTACATTAGGCTGTAGTTCTCATAAAATACCACAGAGAGAAACTTAATGATATTTTCATTAATATGTCGGCGAGTGAATTGTTGTATGATAAATATGAAGTTTCCGGTAGGGATTGACGATATAAATCGCAGAATATAAACTTAGAATAGAGCGTATCTCAGCTTTGATTAAATTCAAGGAGGGAAATAGAAATTACGATTTCTCGTGTTAAATAATCAACTATTAATCCCTGCAAATAGGTAACCATATAATTTTCCACTGGTTCAGGAAGTACTTATCAATGTGGGAACAGTTAGCGTTTACATTTAGCCCTTTATTTGACATATTGATATTCCATAGATTTGTTGAGGGTATGGCTTGTTAATTCTCTCAGCAGTGTATATTTGCACTTTTGGTACCACTTTTGGGGGTCGTCTTTCAAGAATCTTTCACTCAATGTCGAATTCAGATTCATATTTTTCAACTTCCAGAAACAATTACATAGTTTGGTAGTCTTCTTTTATTTTCTTGATGGGAGAAACGTATTTGGCAATGTACACATCTATATTTCAATTAACGCTTTTCTCAAGGCGGTTCTATGCGCCTTTTTTCAATGCGCTTCTTTGATCAATTCCATTTGATTAAAGCTTTGCACACATCTGCAAATTTACTATTAGCTGTTTAAATATAAGGACGGCAGTTCTTAGTGTGCTTTGAACAACGGATTCAATATCCAAAACTTATAAATTATAATGCTGCTGAAACACTTATCCTATGGTCTGATGGCGTCATTCATAGCCCAACGGTGTACTTTCTCCCACATTTTCGCAGCGAAAGCTTTACCTTGTTTAAATGTACTTGAACATATTAAATATAATTGTACACGTGGGATTCAATTGCACTTCTATCGCACCCTAAAAGTGCTTAAAATATAATGTTTGAGTTTTGGTTGGTGGAGGCGACTTTGCTTCGTACATTATAGCTCCTCCAGTTATGAAATATAAAGAAGGAATGCATCTATATTTCTAGATTGTTGCAGGTATCTGATGAGTGTAATCGGCTCAATCATTATGAAGTATTAAATATTTGAGAGTATTTTGGTTATACCTACATTTAAGAAAATGAAGGTAAGATGTAAAGTGAATGATGTTATGACACCTTTACTATTAAGTAGCAGGTGACTTCAATATATATGTGGTCTTATCTTAGAATCCGCTCTCCTATTGTGCTTTGTTCACCCGGATAACCACATTGACAAAGAATTCGTTGTTCAGGGACAGACTGAAGAGTCTTCCACTGATATTACCAATCGTGTTTTCTCAAGCTATAAGAGATGGCAGGAATCTCGAGAGATTTAGATTATAGAGAAATGATAACAAGACACGCAATCTTTTTTACAACGGAAAATGAAGCTCAGAAACCTCAGACTGAAGCCGTTCATTAATTCTTCAGATTGACCAACTACAGAGTCGTGCAAAAATCCTCCCACATTTTACAGGTTAAAAAATGTTTCCCTAAAACACGCACAATACTCATTAGTCCTTATTGTGATAGTATGTGATAAAAAGAAAAAGCTATAAAGCATTTGTTATATTAAGACATCGTTAGCGCATGCTTAAATTATTGGCGTCACATTATGACATCACTTTACTGAAAGGATTAATGCTCGCTCATTTGTCACAATACGTTAGTCTTTATCACAAATTCTACATTTTCCTCCTAAATTTCAATTCACGCTGACATTGTAGTAGTAGTGCATGCTCTGTTGGTGACACTCCATTCCTGGTAGATGACGCCATTGCACCACTCAGGTGACACCCTCCAGCCCAAGGGTCTATTTGGGCAATCGTTGCTGGTGAGGGTTTTGCTAGGTCAGAGTGCAAATCCTATTTCAAACTCTTTTGGTAGCTTTTTACGAAACACAGAAGAAACGTTGGATGAGAGAGATACTACTTTAATCTCTCTGAGACTTTACACAATCAATCCTTGCCTTGTCGTTTGAACGCAATATACATCAATACACTCATTGACATTTCTTTATTAGCAATCCCCCACAAAATCTCAAATTCCTCTTAACTAAGCTACATTTAATAAGCCCTTCAGTAGTGTCATTTTGCACCAACCCAAGGGGAATAACTCAACCCATAACAAATATTAATACCTATTGGACTATGCCCCTTACATAATCTCCAACTCCACCATGCAATCCTGGACATTGTGAACGTAGCTGAAAAATAATCATTTATAACGGTTACTGATCGTTGCTTGTTGTTGCAAGTGTGTTTTAATAATCACATGGTTATTTATTTTTCTGGGATATGAAAGTGATATGTGTGTGTGTGTGTGTGTATT
>NC_068983.1:164945965-164979117 GCF_001194135.2 Octopus bimaculoides
TAAAGTAGCAATATATATATATATATATATATATATACATATATATATATATAAAGTGAGAAGTAATAGGATGGAGTGATCCAGCTGTCAACGTAAATGCGTTGATGTTAGTATTACAATATATCATTGTATAAATATATATATATTGTATACATATATATATTATTGTATATATTTATATATGATATTAATACATATATATATATATATATATATATTCAGTTTTATATGCCCAGATTGGATTATAATATAATAAAAATATATCTTTTTTTTACATTTTTGTTTTGGCAATGAAAAGCATTTCTGAAATGTGTTTCAGAGGCAGCACACAAAGGACAAGGAACAAACACAATGAAAGCTCAATTATTTCCGTAAGAGTTTTTACATTAAAATAAAAAACATAGATTTCTTTCCATGCAAGAATTGCCAACGAAACGAATCGTCTTCCTGAAAGCCATCAGCAAATTACAAGAATTAATGCAAAGAGATTCTGCCAAACTTGAATTCCACCTTGGACCTATTCACCAGTGGTTTACTCTCCGACAAACTACAATTAATATTGCTTCTGTAGGCATATTTCACTATTGTTTGGTATTACAGTTTATATTTTATATCCGTTTCGACCTCTTGTCTTGTTTTTCATTTATTTATCTATTTTAATAATTCATTCATTCATTTACTGTCGCTTATTGTTTTGAACTGAGTTGTTGCATATGTATTCCCTAGTCATATTTCGTTTTCTGTTTAATTTTTATTGATTTTTTTTTTTTACCTTTTAATCCGCATGTTTGTTACGGTCACTTATCGAGACACACTCAGTGTCCTGGGGCGAGTGAAGGATAAGAGATGTTACAGTATGACTGAATGCTTGGGGAGGGGAAGTATGGAAATACCTTCATGTAATACAACACAGACATTTAAATAGATATGGTTTATTATTATTGTTATTGAAGACGGCGGGCTGGCAGACTCTAAAGCACGCCGGGAAAAACGCTTATCGGGATTTCGCCCGTCTATACGTTTTGAGTTCAAATTCCGCCGAGATCGACTTTGCCTTTCATCCTTTCGGGGTCGAAAACTAAGTGTCAGTTGAGCTCTGGGGTGGATCTCATCGAATTACCTCCTTCCTCAAACTTACAGACCTTGTGCCAAAATTTGATGTCATTATTTTTATTATTATTTTCCTTTTAGTTTTATTTCATTTCTGTTTATTCATTGATTTTTCTTTGCTGTCTAATGATCGTCGTCTGTTGATACGAAAATATCATCAACTCGTTTCTGTTTCTGCTGCTAATACTTTTCTCATTTCTTTTCCGAATTAACCTTTGTTTATTGCTTTCTGTCAAATTCATTAAAGTTTAACAATATTTCCCAGTCTTTATTAACACAATCTTTTCTCAAATTACATACCGTCGTCAGTGATTCCCTTCCACGAAAGATTTATGTTGCTCTTTATAAAAATCTTTTTAATTATTACGTCAGAGACGATTTTTGTTTTGTATTTTTAGTGGGGATCTTTTTATGCTTTTGTTTCATGGATTTTACCTTTTACAGTTACAAAATGGTGTCGCCTTTGCTGTTAATTAGTCTCCGAGGTGATAAACTATAATTTTATAATAAAATAAAATTGCCAAGTATTTGGTTATATGATAATGCTAACGCTAATTTAGTTTCCACAGGCGTAGTTGCGAGTTAAGAACTTGCTTACCAACATCAACATTCTGAGTGCCTTCCCACTGCGTGGCACGTTGGACAAGAATCGTCTGTCATAGCGTGGGGCTGATCAATGTCTTGTGAGAGGATTTGGTGGACGAAAACTGAAAGAATGTGTGTGTGCCTCACCGCCACTTGGCAACTGGTGCTGGTGTAGATATGTCCCCGTAAAGAAGCTGAACGGCAGAAGTGACCAATGGAATAAAAGTCAAACTTAAAGTACTGGGGTCAATTCAACGAACTAAAAATTCTTCAAGGCGGTACTCCAGCATAGCCGCAGTCTAATGGCTGAAACATGTTCGAGATAAAAGATACTAATATAAGTTTGCTTTGAAGAGATTTTGTATGAAGCTGTGATTGTTTAAATTAACGTCTCTTGTTTAGTAGTTTCAGATTCGCTTGTTCATCGCTGCACATAGTTCAGTCTAATTCTTACTATATTTTTGACACATTAATGTTTACATACATACATACAAACTTTATATTCATTTGTGTGTGACATGGATGGATTGATAGATGGACGAAGCATTTCCATAAACGCCAGGGAAAATTTGCTGAAATATGCATTTTCTTCGTTTCTTAATCTGTAAACGCTTGCAATGTGGATAACATTTGTTCAATTAATAATTATCTTGACGATGACTGCGATCATCAATGAAGCCTTAAATAAATATACACAACCATTGTGTATCTTGCATACGTTATGTCGATTTTTATATATAACTATATATTCTATTAACTTTCTCCTCTAAAATTTCAGTCTCGGACATAAGTTTCCTTTGCACGCATTATATTCAATGCTATAATCATAATTTCCCGAGAAAGCAAGATGTTAAGGCCTCACTATATAATCAAGTCCAATTTGGCAAAGGTTAAACGGTAATATCATACATTTTATTTGTATTGGATTTGTTGGGAAATGATAGAGCAACTCGGTTTGATGAATTTAAGCGTTCATGCAAATGCTGGCATTCTTGCGCTAGTTAAAGTGTATACATACACAGGCACATATATACGTAAACACATATATATGCACATATATATGCATGCATATCCACAAATATATATAAACATACATGTATGTGTGTATGTATGTATATATATACACACGCATGCAGTTCATGCATAAGATACATAAATGGATACAAATCAATCAAATTTAAATAAATCTTTCATTTTTTTCCGAAAAGTAGCTGAGAATTCGTTCCACCTCCTACTATATATAATATTTACTCTAATGTTATGGTTTGGAGTTGTAAAATGGTCCCAGTTTACTTAAGTACCAAGACACGCATCTATCCTATATGTAAAGGCATAAATAGATAATAAAAAAAAGCGTGTGTGTAATTGTTTAGTTATGCATAAATACATTAAATGCGCATAGCTATGACACCACGTACGCAGCGTTATCTATGAAAGTGCCTCAAGTGTGTATCTATGCATTAACATGTGCACAGATAGCTACACACTTCAACTTGGCATGAATTAGATAAGAAAACAATGGCGTAGATTTATAGCCGTAATAGCGAAATAAAGCGAAACTAAAAATAACGAGATAAGTAAATGACAGCATATTTATTAGAGCGAGCAGAAAATTTTCAGTGTATCAAAACTTTTGCTGAAGTAGAAGACAAAAAACGTTTGCTCAAAGCTTCAGTTTAATCACGGCCGACAACTCAGTAAAACACGATTAAAATTAGAATTTGCAGACAATGAAAGGAATGAAAATAATGATTGTCTGCAAATATTAATTTGGATTTTTATCTTTAACAAGAAGTCACTAAACCTAATTCATTGTTTTTCTCACCTTGTAGCAAATTTTATTTATTAATATTGTTTCTAAATATTCTATAAAGTATATAACGAATGACTTTGCTATTTCTTTTCTGTGCAGATGGCTCTCATGGCAATTTCTTTTGGTCATCAGAAATCAAACTCAATTTAAAGCATTGGAAAGTTAAAAGAAATAATTTCCATAGACAGACACAAATACATACGCGCGCGCAAACATACACATATATATATATATATATATATATATATATATACAAACAAACAAACGTGTGTGCGGGTATTTTTAAATATGGAGAGTGACAAGGCTGTGAGTATGTTTGTATGGCAATGCATTGGCGTTATTTGTGTGTGTGTGTGTGCTTGTATCATTTAATGTACACAGTATAAAGATACCAGTTACTAATAGTTTCTTGCGTGGAGACGCGAGCCTAAACAAGTTTTTAATATAAACATTGTGTCTCCAAGCAATTTGCGAGGTTCTGAGTACATGGAGTTTTCAATTTGCAAATCAGGACGCTGGTACAACATGAATCACGAGAAAAAATGAGTATGTAAATGCAAAAAGTGGGGGATGAGTAAAAACGGTAAAAAAAAAAAAAAAAAGGAAAATTAGAGCTCAGCTCCCTTTTTGATCGTAAAGCCAAAATTCAACAGTCACAGACAAATGGCGTGTTATTAGAACTTTCCTAGACACGCGTCTCCAAGCGTGAAGCCACTAGTAGCACGTAGATTTATACTGGGCACATTAAATGATATTCAATTCTCACTGGATGGACATTGTTTTAGTTGATCTTACTATAACGGTACAGTAAACTATATATATATATATATATATATATATATATGCACATACACTGTATATATTTATAAGATAGAAACATCAACATGTATGAATATAAGTTTCTTTCTTTCATTTGGGAGGTAGTAAATGTAACTAGAAATAATTGCTCAGTGCCGTAAAGCACAAGTAGCGAAACATGTGTGTGTGTGTATATATTTATATATATATATATATATATATATATATATATAATAATGTTTGTATCAGAGTAAGCGTGTATGTGTGCGCTACGTCAAAAAGCGTAGTACAGTTTCTTGTTTTAAATCGTGGAAATTCTCAAAATACTGAATGATTCAAACGAATTCATCTATCATCCAGTGGCTTTCGCTACCATTATTTAGTTTCCTGTACCAATCTATCATCCCACGGAACTTACTGTTGTTGCTATTGATGCTCCACACGATCTGCTGGTACTGATATTATTTACCTGAATGAACTATAAATTCAATAATCCCTAAATGCTTTTTATTCCAACACCTACCGATAACACATTTCTCCGACCTCTGATTATTTCATTATTTCATTCTTCTATTTGAAAAGAAGGATCTTTCCCGAAATATTACAGGATGATTAAACAATTTATATTTGTCAATTTCATATATTTTCTATTTAGCTTCATTTCTTGACATCGCTTTACCCTTACATATTTTGCTTAACTCCTCGCCTGCATTGCTCGTAGGTATTTTTCAAATATAAATATCAATTACATACATTGCAATGCTTGAAACAAATTGCTATAAACTTATACACGCACGCACATATATATATATATATATATATATATATATATATATATATATATATATATACACATACATTGGCGTGTGCCTGTGTGTATGTATGTATAGGTGTTAGAATGTGTGTGTGTACCACATCTACAAGCGTTGTCTAGCACCATACTTCTAAGATGTTTTTATGATTTAAGCTAATAAATTGTGAGCACTTATTTATGGTTCAATTTCATTCCAGCCCCCTCATAAAAGAAACTTTCATACATACATGCATACATACATAATATATATACATATGTATATCTATAAGTATATACAAACACACATTATATATATATATATATATGGAAGAGGAAAGAGAACGTGTTCACTTGACAAATAGTTAGACAGAAAGGAAGTAGAAAAATGGGAAAAGACGGAGTTGTAGAAAGATATATTCGACTGACATTAGGAGGCAGAAATAATCTGGTTAAGAAGAGCATATATATAATTTTTTTTTTACGAAACAACCGGAAGTGGCTGTACTGTAGGTGTGGAGGTCACATGATTCGTATTTTCAATAGGTGCTGGTTGAGAGTTTTCAGCATTATTTGTTCGTGCTGCTTCTGCGATAGCTTCAAGAATACCCGTTTGCAAGTTAGTAATGATAAAATCAATTGTCTTTTTGTATATTATCTCCATGCTTTCCGAATACCGATCTCCCAGTGTGATTTGAATGGCACTTAAAAATGGCTGTTCCATTAACTGCAATAGAAATTAAAATACATTATGAGGTTATCTGTTGTAATGTCTGTGAGTTTGTGGCGTTCATTGCCGTTTTATTTTTGTAATTTACTGATATTTTTTGTTTTCTTGTTTAGACGATGACTTACTTAAATTTTTTCTTTTTTTTTACTGCATATATTATCGAGCTTGCTCATAGCATCCATTGAATATTTCATGCATGAGAAGGCCGCGTGACATTACACATGAAATTAAAAGCTATACCGATGGGAGAATATATACAGAACATGGTGGCGATTTTATTCATCATCATGAAAACTATCGACAGCTATTTAAAAAGACTTAGTAATTAAGAAAGAAACGCTGTTTTTTTTTATTCTTTTACATATTCATGAAGCTCATATATGTGTGGTGGGGAGTGTCTGTGTATGGCTTTTATCCCTTGCCTGTTTTAGTCATTACACTGCGCCCAAGTTGGAGCAGCACCTTGGAGAATTTTTAGACTGAAGAACCGACCCCAGTATTTAATTATTCAAGCCTGGTGCTATCGCTCCGATTCGCCGAACTGCTAAGCTACAGGGAAATAAATAAACTGACACCGGTTGTCAAGTGATGTGAGAAACAAACGGAATCACACAGACGCAATACAAAGACGTGTGTGTGTATATACATACATATGTATGTGTGTGTGTATACATATATATGTGTGTGTGTGTGTGTCTTAGAAAGATTAGGGTTCAAGTGAACCGGGCACTTTCATGGTAAGGCACGGTGTCGGGTCAAAATTACAAAAATAGAGGGATACATAGACGGGTACTGAAGTAGAGGCAGAAAGATATTCAGGTTATGTATATGATTAACTGCACCTGGCTGAGTATACCATGAGCCCTGAGGCTAATCAAGAAACGCACATTGTACTAAATGTACGGCCCATAATATACTTTAGATCACGTGAGGAGCTGGTTCCGAGAGAGGTGAATAATAAGTAACTAACAGATGGATAATATGTCAATTCACTACAGCTGTTTCCAACGAATTTTTAATTGGTTAAAGGAGATATTACGAAATTCGAAAAAAAAAACGTTTTCAGCAGGTCGATACATAAACTACAATATTTAAAAACATTCAAAGGCAGCAACGTGTGCACCTTCATGACTCTACGAGCCTTGGACACGACAAGCAAGGATTGTAGAATCATAAAGGTGCAAAGAATGCACTACATGTGTATTGAGTCGTGTAATGTATCGCTTCTGGTGAATCAGCAGATACGTGTGCGTGTGTGTGTGTGTGTGTGTGTATATATATATATATATATATGTGTGTGTGTGTGTGCGTAGGTATTATTCCGATGTAATCCAAAATGGTAATCCAGCAGAGATAGAGAAGGAATAAGTAATCCGTGTAGTAAATTTGTTGTATATTTGCATCATCAAGAGAAGACTATATTCCATATTATGATACCAGAAATGAAAATAGTTATAATGGTCCGACGCAGAAGACAGATTGTATTGTTCCATTTCCTCACAATTGTTGTTTTAGAAATCACTTGATACATTCTTCGATTCGGTTCTTTTTTTTCACTCCATATTTTGCCACACTTTGCGTCTTTCTCTTTTGCTTTCCTTTACGTTAAATCAAACATGGTCAAACAAGAAAAAGAAAAAAACAAACCTTTCTCTTTCTAGTATTGAACTGATACAACTTTGTCACAAAATCCATTGTCTCTGACTTATATTGTTGTGTGTGTGTGTATGTGTACAGAACAAGTGAGAAAGAGAGATAAAGGGAAGGAGAGCTAGAGCGGAAGATGCACCATAGTCCGACAGAGAGGTTAACCGATAGCTTGATCTGTCAACCGGTGGATCGATCGAAAGACAGAGGTATAGATAGAGAGAAACAGACAAACAGACAAACCGGCAGATAAATAGACACAGATAGATAGATAGATAGATATCCTTCACATGACATAGAGAATAGCATACTTACTCTAAAATATTGCGGTTTGTAATTTTTAAGCCGATAATGTTTGCCTCCTGTTCTTAGTAAAGACTCTCGTACAGCGTCATAGTCATCGAGTGAAGTGATTGCTTTGTCCAGGGTCGCCATTACTAATAATGCGTGAGCTTCCAGAACCTCATTTTGTCTCAAAGCGTCTGAATGGACGTTTTTAAAATCAGAGAACAAATAGCCAATCTCTTCTTCTGTTTGAAACAACCTGAATAATAATAATTATTATTATTATTTCATTTATTTGCCAC
This sequence comes from Octopus bimaculoides, assembly GCF_001194135.2. Taxonomy (NCBI): domain Eukaryota; kingdom Metazoa; phylum Mollusca; class Cephalopoda; order Octopoda; family Octopodidae; genus Octopus; species Octopus bimaculoides. The sequence goes on from NC_068983.1 coordinate 164,954,026, forward strand.
AAGGGTGAAGGATGAGGGGGACAATAAAGGCACAGACATAGAGCGTTGGGGTTTACATATGATAATGAAATGATTAAAAGAAAAAAAGTATACAAGGTATATACTGGAAAAGAAGGGACGTATGCATAGCATACAAAGGTAAAAAAAAGGCGGGGAAATGATAGAGATGTGGCCTTCTTGATACAAGAACGCTTCTAAAGATAGTCGAGGAACCCCACTGTCCGAGATTTCCCTGAAAACTTAAGAGCAAGTGCCCTCTCCAACCCCTTCTCCCCAACTCATAGCTCTAAACTAAGAGGGGTACCATCCAGCTCTGATTGAGTACCAGATACTGGCTCTCGTGGCTTCTGATCTTAACTGATAGAAACTGTTATCATGTATATTGTTTTGCCTTGATATAAAAGATGAGCTACAGAAAATATTCTGCTCAATGCCACAGATTTGTCAGTTATTTGGCCGTAACCAGTTGAGCATGTCCCTTAGTGGATGACGATGTGTGCATCTCTGATCACGAGCAGAAGTAGTGGGGGAGCATCATAGCCATGTGTTGAAAGTTTCTGGAGTTTGAATAAGTCACCCTCGAAACATGAGCGTTTCATTCATCATTTTTAAACAACCCTTATTCAAGGACCTTTTGAGCGGGATGGGCTACTTGACCTGAAGAAAATTCATGCAAGGTCATGTGCTGTTTATCTTGATATGAGATCACCATGTCACACAAATATGGTTGTTGTGCTTGTGCCTGGTGTACCCTTATCAGGCGGGTAGTCATGAGGGTTACATTGGGCTTCGAATATTTGTACCTTAGTCAGTTGGATGGCATCCACCAAGGAGGTAAATTATAGTTTGTCCTTCAAATAAGATGGAGAGCTAGCAAATGCCAATGAATAAATAAAAGGAGAAATTAATGAAGAAAGCAAGCTATTCCTAAATATAGTAAAGAACCGAAAAAAAATTGATAAGTCGACTTACCAAGACAAATAAAGAGATTGCGGAAAACTAAGACAATAATTACTTCTATGGTAATTGGTACACTTGGCACCACACCCAAAATGCTTCCTCAAAGACTGAAAGAGATTGGAATTGAAATACGCATTGTCCACCTGCAGAAAAGGACCATCCTATATTCTGCAAGGATCCGAAGAGGGATTTTTGAAATGTAAGGAGGAGTATGTGAAACCCCAAGACATTTGAGGACAATTATCGTCAAACTCTGCTAAATAATAATCCTTTCTATTATAGGCACAAGGCCTGAAATTTAGAGAGAAGAGGTAAGTCGATTACATCGAGCGCAGTGTTTCACTGATACTTAATTTTTCGACCTGGAAAAGAAGGAAAAGACGACTCCGGCAGAAATTTGAACTCAGAACGTAGCGACGGACGAAATACAACTAAGCATTTCGTCTAGCATGCTAACGATTCTGCGAGATCATCAATAATAATACATGTAACAGTTATAACAATAAAAACTATTCCTTTCTATCGGCACTAGGCCTGAAAGCATGGCGCAGGGGACATTCGGTCACATCCGTCCCAGGAATCGACTGAAAGAATAATAGGCAAGATCAACCTCAATAATTTTTGAACTCAGAATTTAAAGCCAGAAGAATTATTATTTGGCATTTTTTCCAGCGTATCAACGATTATTATCTTAAAATAATTCTGCTTGTTTCTCCGTTACTTAGCCCAGCTGGTACGTTTTCACGTGATTAGTTGATAGGAAAGGCGAAGAGCGAGAAAAAAAGGAGGGTAAAGCAAAGAGGGAGGGTGTTATGTATTAAGTCTATAAAATTGTATATATGCAGTATATATATATATATATGTATATATATATGTGTACTAAGTAATCATCGTATTCCAGTTTCCTTCACTTCTCAAAGATTAGAAGCTGAGCCACTATGTTACGACGACGAGGGTCCCAGCTGATACGATCAACGGAACAGCTGCTCGTGAAATTAACGTGCAAGTGGCTGAGCATTCCACAGACACGTGTACCCCCAACGTAGGTCTCAGGGAGTGACAAGGCTGGCCCTTTGAAATACAGGTACTACTCATCTTTGCCAGTTGAGTGGACTGGAGCAACGGGAAATAAACTGTCTTATTCACGGACACAACGAGTCACCGGGAATTTAACTCACGACCTTACGATCGTGAGCCAAATGCCCTAACCACTGAGCCACGCGCCTTCATAGATGAGTGACTATCGTTCGATAGAGGCACAACACAGCCTACGCTTTCACGTTTTTCGGATCAAGTTTTCAGAAATAACCCAAAACGTTTACCATTAATTCCGTGAAGTATTCCCGGGTCCCGCCAGTTATTTATTATTATTATTATTATTATTAAGGCGATGCGCTGGGGGAATCGTAAGCATGTCGGACAAAATGCTTAGCGGCGTTTCGTCCACCTTTATCTTCTGAGTTCAAATTGCGTCGAGATCGAATTTTCCTTTCATCTACTCAGGGTTGGTGAAATAAGTACCAGTTGGACACTGAGGTCGATGTAATCGGCTTACCTCTACCCTCAAAATTGCTGGCCTTCTGTCAAAATTTGAAATCATCGTCAGTTAAAATCAGAAGCCATGAGGGTCATCACCTGGATTGTATTATTATTATCATTATTATTGTTGTTATTATTAAGGCGGCGAGCTGGTAGAATCGTTACCACGCCGGGCGAAATGCCTCGCGGTATTTCGTCTGCCGCTACTTTCTGAGTTCAAATCCCACCGATGTCAACTTTGCCGTTCATCCTTTCGAGGTCGATGAAATAAGTACCAGTTACACACTGGGGTCGATGTAATCGCTATCCCCCTTCCCCCAAAATTCTCAAGGCTTTGTGCCTATGGTAGAAATAATTATTTTTATATTACACAACAGATTAGACTTGGAAAAGAAAAAATTCTAGCATCGGTCTACAAGAAGTAACCTTAGATGTCAAGGACCCTCCTATGTATCCTAGCTGTCCCTAATAACACTGTTTTCTGGAGCTGCTATTATTAATATTATTATTATTATTATTAAGGCGGTGAGCTGGCAGAAATTCTTCGCGATATTTTTGTCTGCCACAACGTTCTGAGTTCAAATTCCACCGAGGTTGACTTTGCCATTCATCCTTTCGGGGTCGATAAATCAAGTACCAGTTGTATACTGTGGTTGATGTAATCGACTATCCCCTCACCCAAATTTCAAACTTTTTGCTTATAATAGAAAGGATTATTATTAATATTATTATCAGCATTATTATTCGTACTTTACCATTTTCTTGCATGTTTTCAAATCACTCGTTGATTTGGATGATTACCAAGTTTTACAGTACAAAAATTTTTCGTTTTATAGATAGTTTTACCAACAGCAAATTTTGTAAGAATTAGATGCCTATCTCAACACTTGAGTTAGACAAAACGGTCTGATCCAGATACGTATCTTCTATTTCGTGTTTACATATATTACAATATGACTCCTTGCTTTGCAGTGGTGGGAAACACCTCGAAGCAGGATAATAATAAAGTTGAGAAAACTCAAGGAGACACAACTCAAAAAGCAGGCGTGCGGTTTGTCGAAAGGAAAAGAAAAACAATTTTTAAAAAATGATATTCATTTACAAGTCGAAAAATTAACAACAAAACAACAAAAATAACATTTCTCTTTGGCAAGCATACCAGCTTAGAGAAATATTAGATATCACTAAGCTGTGGAAAATATTAGCGTGGGTATGGTATGTCAATAAATATACTATTTGTATGCCTGAAGAATTTATCCAATATGAGCAAGAACAAGATGATTCAACTAGACCTCGTAGAGGGATGATTTTCAGTTCAGAATTGAAAAAGTGAGAACTGAAGAATCATTTAAGTAACGCTTTGAGACATTTTCGTTCTTAACCAACCAAAGAATATGTTGCTGGTATTTAAAATGCTGCGTAAGTTTTTAAAAATCATACATTCAAAACATTTTAAATAATAATAATAATTATTATTATTATTATTATTATTATTATTATTATAATAAGAACAACAACAACAACAACAACAATAATGATAATAATATAAGGCGGTGAACTGGCAGAATCGTTAGCACGTCGGTAGAAATGCTTTGCGGTATTTCCTTTGCCGCTACGTTCTGAGTTCAAATTCCGCTGAAGTCGACATTGCTTTCATCCAGTCGGGGGTCGATAGAATAAGCACCAGTTGCGTACTGGGGTCGATCTAATAGACTAGCCCCATCCCATTAACTTTCAGGCCTTTTGCTTATAGTAGAAAGGATTATTATTATCATCATCATCATTATTATAGACGTCGCTCAGTATACAATATCATGTGGTTGTTGATTGAAGACATTGTATCTACCGGAGGTTTGTAGTGTTTTGTCAAGTCACAACAAGGATCTCAGACAGACAGTACTTTACGTAAAATGCGTGCAGATCTAAGTGATGCCGACTTTTGTAATACACCTAGATTGTAGGCTCTTTATAAAGTGTTCAGATGTTTCTTTAAGATTGGGCGGTATTGAATCAAATGCTCCAGTGACAATAGGGATAGCTTTTTGACCCTCGTCGTTGCCACATTTTGGTGATCTCAATTCTCAGCTCTCCATATTTATCAGCCTTTTCTCTTTCTTTCATGATGATGCGTTGATCTCCTGGCATTGCCACGTCGATTATTAGACACTCTTGTTTGTCCCTCCTAAAGGTTACTATATCCGGCCTTCGATGCTCTAATACCTTGTCTGTCTGGAAGTCAGTCCAAGAGGATTTTTACTTTTCCCTTTTCGTCCATTACCTTTTCCAGTGTATGTTGATACCAAGCACCCGTAACCTCATAGCCATACTTACAGCACAGTAGCCAGTGGAGGTCTTGGGCTGCTTTGTCGTGTCTTCGTTTGTACTCTTTCTACGCAAGACTTTCACAAGCACTAACAATGTGAGTCATGCTTTCAACCCTCTTCCCACACATTCTGCAGAGGTCCGATGAACATGTGTGGTATATATTCTTTTCCACTGAGTTGGTATTCAATGCCTGGTCCTGGGCAGCGATGATTAAGCTTTCAGTCTTCTTTTTTAGGTCAACCTTGTTAAGCCACCTCCTTGATGCTTCCTGGTCTTTTAATTTGTTGGTTTCACGGTAGAACTGACCATGTAAATCCATGCGGAGTAGGGTTCCTTCTCTCTCGCTGGCTGTTCTTGATCTGAATTCATGAGCATTCTCAAATCCATTTTTGTTAAATCCTTCTACATTAGCAGCATACTGTAGCAGATCTTGTTTGCTGTTTACCAAATATCCTGCCATGTTTCTTCTTTCATTGTTGATACACTCCCGTACGATAATCAGTCCTGTCCACTTTTACCCATCTTCATGTAGAGCCGGTGTACATTCAACATACATTGTCATTGTTTTTCGGGTAGTGCGATCGAGTTGGTTAATCTCCGCCTGTGTCCATTTCAGGATGAGTGCACTATAATGGACTACAGGAACCGCTGATTTGTTGATGGCAGTCACAAGGTTCCTTGAGTTGAGTTTTGATTTCAAGAGAGATTTAAGGCGCTTGAAATATGCAGTGATGACCTTGTCTTTCATTTCTTCATGCACGATATTGTCCAGCTCCAGGATCCCAAGGTACTTGTACCCATCGTCGTCCGGGTCTTCCACTCTCTCTCCGTTTGACAATTCTCTGCCCCTACAATTCACTCCTTTCCCCCGCTTCAAAGTAAGCACCGCACCCTTCGAGATACCGAATTCCATCCCTATATTCCTGCTGCACATTTGCCCAGTCTCAACCAGACTCTCCCTTTCAAGCTCTGTTTTTGCGAACAGTTTTAAATCATCCATGAAGAGAAAGTGGTTGAGACGAGGTCCGTTCTTTCTCAATTGATAGTTCACATTGATTCTACGTAGGACAACAGAAAGAGGGATCAAGGCTATAACAAATAACAGAGGTGAACAAGAGTCTCCCTGGAAGATACCTCTTTCGATATTTCCTCTGTTAAGAGATGGTTGTTCCAAGAAAGACGCGTTTTTCAACTAAGCATGCTGTTCTTAATCAGTGCACCCACGTTTTCAGCTATTCCACACATGTCGAGTGTTTCCGAAATCTATGACTACGGACGGCAGCGTGTCTTAAGCCTTTTTAAAGTTTACCGGAGCACAAATACAATCCTCAAAATCTGATATTTCTACAATTGTTTTTAATATATCTCAAGGACTCAACCTAGGCTATATTAGGCTTATCTCAATACTATGAAGATTATCACACAATAGGATTATTGTACACAACAGAGACTTTGTAACATTATGAGGCTGATGAAATGGGTGTGGCATCCACGTCCTCAGGCGTATGAACGGTATTTTTTCGATAAATTCAGAAGCAAAAGAGAAAACGTGTTTGATTTGGTCTTTTTTTTTTCGTTCAACGAAATTTTGCTTAGTTAGCAAGTTACTGGAAGTGTTATAGAGTAAACGAATGGACGGCATCAGCTACACGAAGAACGCTATGCAATCGATCTGCGTAACTCAGTAGGTAGAGCATAAAATAATGTCGGCCTATAATGTTAACTGTGGGTCACTTGTTCGTCTCATTCTGTAGAGTCTTTTGTTTCATTATCGTTTATATATATATAAATATATAATAGATTTTCAAGGTAATGCCCATAAAATGGAACCCTGTTATTACTGGTTTTATTTTCGGCAAGGGCAAAGACCTTGGATTGTAAACAAATGGAAATTATATTCCGTGACATTTACACATTTATAACGGAAGTAAACTGAAATACTTTAAATTGTTTCAATTTCAAATCCACATTGCGGGCGCAGTTTCCTAAGAATTTATCTCTTGTTATACGTTTCTCACAATATTGTTTTTGCGTGTTCACGCAAGAACATTGTTAATGCGTCTAGTATAGGGTTTTGTAGCGGTTCTCATATTAGGGTACTCGTATTGTTCGACGAAGGATTAAGTACTCGATCCGGGTAGGATTTGACTACAGAACAATGTATCATCGAACTTGATTATTGCTGGCTTGGTGGAGTTAAGTAACTCAGATCTATCAATTAATAATGATCGTTTATATTGTATCAAGGTTAGCCATTAGCAGGGGATGGCTTTTCTTGATTTTATTGACCTTGGAAAGATAAAAGAAAAAGGCCAACCGCGACGGATTTTGAACTTAGGACAAACAGGAACCAAAGGGAGCACTATTGGACACTTTAGTCTGTCTCGTCCCTGTACTTAAAGCTATCAATAATAATGTCATTGTTTATAAATAACTTTGCTTGGTTAAACACGAAAACTGCATCGTCTCTCACGCATTCATCATTATGTCTGCCTCCTACATATTATTTGCCAAACAAATGCACCTGCCTTGAATATAACGCAAGTATATAAAACTTAATGAACTGAACTGACAACAGAAGAATCATCATCAATATTGTTCTAATGAAAAGCAACACCAGTAATACCGTCTACATCAATACGTCATTAAGAACAAAACCTGTTTTTTTTATATGTCATAAATTAATGATAAACAAATCTGATGAAAATTCCTGAAAAACTGGTTTCTTCGGTAATATCTAATGAAGGACGAAAATAAAAGGAGTAAATTAATAAATCTTGATGCTTTTGTGAAATGTCTCTTGTATTACTGACCCTGTTGTCTCTCGGAGCATAAAACAATGTCATATTCGATCTTCTATTGTTAAATTTATTGAGAGAATGTCAAAAGATGTTAAACTGAGTGTATTGCTTCAAAAATGAGCTGGAACTGAAAATGTAAATGATCGAAGGTGTGCAAAGGTGAACGCTATAGAGAAGAAAAAAACACCTTTTCAACGAACTGTGCCAGTTTCTAGATTTCTATCCTTCATTGTAACTTTCACAAGCAACGTTCTTTATGAAACTGACGAACGACATATCACCTATAAGCTTTGACGGAAGGTAATGCTTAATATCTATTATCGCATCGATTACGGAAAATGAACCGATTGACTTTATTTGTGATAACTGCAAGAGATAAATAAAATATTGATCTTGCTTTTTTATTATTAGAGAAAGAGAACATTTGCTGATCAGGCATATCTCAAGGACGTCAGCCGAGTCTGTGACGTAAATTAATTTGTGAATCGAAACAGGTTTGTGGATTCTTTCCACAAACAGAGGCAACATATTACCCGGAGTTGTCGGTCCAAAAACTTTCTTTTCTTCTAATTTAGATCCATTTATAATAGACGTGAAAAAAATATAGTAAAACTGATGCCTTTAAAATATTTGTTACCATCTTTCTTAGAAGATCCACAGATTGTCTTAATTCGAAGATTTTGTTCGTTTTTCTACATACCGTTGATTTGGTTGCCATCAACTTTCTTTTTTTAAATCAACCAAGTTTCCTGCGAATGCTGCTACTGTAGTGGTTATTTGTTGTTGTTGAGTGACCTGCAATTAGTTCTGATCGAGGCGAGGTATGAAACATATCAAGGATTTCGTGCTGGACGATTTGGAAAGGTTCAATGCATGTTCAACACGAATGGCAATATTGTGTGTACGAGTTAAGGCGGCGAGCTGGCAGAATCGTTAGCAGGCCGGGCGAAATGCTTAGCAACGTTTCGTCTTCTTTACGTTCTAAGTTCGAATTCTACCAAGGTCGTCTTTGCCTTTCATTATTTTGGGGTCGATGAAATAAGTACCAGCTGAGCACTGGGGTCGATAAAATCCTTCCCCCAAACTTTCCGGCCTTGTGCCATGATTTGCAACCAATATTCTGTGTGTGTGTGATTAAAAATCTTATGATAGAAGTGCAGGAGAATGATCGGGAGTTAGTGTGCGTGTGTAAACTGGAAGGTATCGTCTTGAAATCTGTATTCCTCTGTGTGAGTGTTCACAAAAACCAATGATTTAAAAAGAACGAAGAAAAGTAAAATCGGAGAACTTAAAGTCCGAAAAGAAGAAGTCCTGTGTTTATGTTTATTCTACATACAATTATATCATTGGAATTTTGTTTGAGTGTTTGTTTATTATATTCATTCATTCTAGAATTCCAATGGGTAGTTATTTCCGTTGCTACAGATGGAATGAAATCTATTATATTTGCTTTAGTGTCTTCTGAACTAGGGTTGATATCTGCATTTCCTGGTTGTGCACGTTTCATTGAACGTGCTGAACTGATAAATGTTGTATAAAAAAATGTACATCGGTGTACTCTACAAAATATGGCGTAATCGCTCAGATTAATGTAAAATTGTTTTTATTACAACTAAGCATAAAAATAAAGATTAACACACACATATAGTTAATGGAAAAAAACGTATATCAGAAAGAAGCACACTCTAAAAAAAATAGAGTAGTGCAAAACTTTGGGTAACTCTATATAAAATTTTGTAAAGGATGCGTAAGGTATTTGAGGACATAACTTTTTGGGTCACTGCTGCATTTTTTGCTAACTCTGAATAATCTTTGTTTCAGAGAATAATAATGGTAGACCCTCAGCTTACTCAAGAAATGAAGAGGCATGCTGTTATTGTTATTATAAAGGCTGAGCATAGGGATTTAGAAATATCTCGATTTTTAAAAGTTTCCAGATCTTTCGTCTACAAAGTTTGTAAGGAGCTAGACGGAAGATGAAAATGTATCATCAAAGCATAAAAAAGCATTCTCAACGCTCTGAACATCTGAAAACGCTTAGAACATCTAAATTTATCCAGCAAGTTCAACAAAACATCGATTACAATCCCAGAAAGTCCATGAGGCCAAGTGCAAAATATCTCCATGTGTCAGAAAGAACAGTCAGAAATGTTGTCCATGAAAACATCAGATATAAGTCTTATATGATGAAGAAAGGTCAATTTATCAGAAAAAGCAACAGAAAATCACTACATCAGATCTAAAAGGCTCTGAAACAAACTGAAAAATTCAGCGGAAGAAGATTTGATTTGGTTTTTCTCAAACGAGAAAAACTTCGACCAAGATCAAAAAGTTAACAGAAGAAATGACAGATGGTTATGTGCAGACCCTTCTGAAGTTCCAAGTGTTATGCATACAAAATTTCCTGCAACTGTCATGGTTTTAGGGGTTGTCAGCCATGAAGTGCAAGTGATGCTTCCGTACTTCTTTCCACAAGGCCTTAGAGTTAGCTTTGCCCCCTACACTAAGGTGCATGCAATGGAAGGCCGTCTGTGTTTCAGTAAGACTCTGCACTATCACGCATGGCTCTAATAACACAGGAATGGATGGCTGAAAATTTCCATGATCACATAACCCCTAAGATTTGGCCTCCTAATTCTCAAGGTCTCAATCCATTGGACTATTACATGTGGAGAGTTGTTGAGAGTGAGGTCAATGAACACGCCCATAACACCAAAGATTCTTTGAAAGCTGCTATAGTTATAATAATGTCCAAAATGAACCAGGGACCACTTGATTCGAGCATGTAAATGATTTAGATCTCATATAGAAGCAGTTGTTGAAGATGAAGGTGGTTTTATTGAATAACATTATAGAAAAGGTTTATTTTTATCTTCATAGCATTTTTTGATAAATAAAGTTACTATCTGTTATGTCTTACACACCCTGTATGGAAACACAGATACGCATGACCGTGTGTTTATTCTATTCCTTCTAGTTTACTCTCAGAAGCCATAATGGTGCAGTATCGTTATCGTTTTGTTTCATAATTATTTTGTCTCTTGTCTACCATTTCGACAGCCGGTTGCTCAGTTGTGCTAAGAGTGCAAAGCTAGTTAACTAAACATTGCTTGATTTGTTTTGTGTTTACTTTCAGTCCGCTAGAAGGCCTCGATGTAGTTGTCTTCACACTCCGAATACAACAGCTTATCTTCCTCAAATTCCAATCCATTATAGGAACAAACAGCGCCATATGGGACATCACAATATGGGACATTACAATATGGGATATCACAATATGGGACATCAGCCGTCACTCTAATGTAGGCAAAATATCCTCTTTCCATCCCAAAATGTTGATTGAATATATTGTTGGATCAGGTTTCTCTATGGCAAAGTTATTAATATTTACCACATCGATGTGTATTTCCATTAATTTTTTTATTTGTTGTTCCGAAATCTAATCATGATCCTAATATCCGACTTTGAAATTATAATCATTGTTTCCTTTCATTCACGTATGTGAATCTGGCGAGCTAGCAGAATCACTAGCACGCTGGGCAACGTGTTTAGCGTCACTTCGTCTGTCTTTACGTTCTGAGATTAAATTCCTCTGTGGTCGATTTTGTTTTTAATACTTGGTGGGTGGGGTGATGAAATAAGTACCAGCTGCGTAGTGGAGTCGATTTAATCAGTTTACTCCCTCCCCTGAAGTTGCTGGCAGCGTGCCAAAATTTGAAACCAATATGATGCACATTCAGTCTTGTTTCTCATTTCGAGACAATAGTCAACAGACTTAGATTCAGTACACCTTTTAATTTTACTAACCTTTTCAATTAAATTTCAAATGAACTTGAACGGATTTGAATAAAATCTTCATATCATTTATACAGCTGCAAATTCACTTTCTCATTTAGGAATCTGATTAAAAAGTGCACCACTAATAAATAGATTTGATTCTTTAAAGTACATTCTTGTTAAAGGATAAAGATTTTGCTATTTCAATATACAATAAAATCATCATTTGAAAGATAACACTCTGTCTGCCACATTTTACGTCTTCTAATGTCTGTGTAGCTGAGGATGTGTTTGTGCGGTTGAGGATGTCTGTATGTGAGTGAATGTTTTAATGGTTCCGAGTTGTTTGAGCAATCTTCGCGATCTTGACAGCAGCAAATTCCAGAAGTCCGTGTATAATGTTGCGTTCTGATATCAACTTCTTTTATTATATTCAAAATAATGATTGGACGACGTTTTCAACCCACTGAATTAGTATATTAGTTGTGTAATACGATATTCATTTTTTTATTTTTATATCGACTTAATCTTTCCGTAAACAAACGAAGAACGAAGAATCTTTACCTTTCACACAATCTAACTTCTGTGCAAAAAATAATACAGATCCATCAGAATTTGATAAGCCTTCTTTACATATATTCATGCATACATATGAGTGTGTGTGTATGTATGTATGTATGTATGTATGCATGTGTATATATATATATATATATATATATGTGTATATATATATATATATATATATGTGTATATATATATATATATATATATAAGGATGATCTCATAACAAATGAATTTAGGCTGTAAATCATGAGTTGTAGAAGCCGAAGATAACAAAGACAGAGGTTGGGAAGTATATACAACGGTGGTGATTTCATAAATATTAATTTTCTATGAATTGAGAAATGCCTGATGCATATTCCTCGTGGAAACTTTCCAAAAGCACAACTTTTTTATGGTCGTTTTATATAATTCATTTTAAAATCAATTTGTGCTTCAACCCACTGGTTCTATCTTACTTGCGTGGGAGAATAGGGACAGTGAAGTAACATTATATATCGAGACACGACACGAGAAAAGACAGTTTGGAATAGGGAGTTGCTGTATACATTTAGTGTGGCATAGGTTTGTTTAACAATTTTCAGATACGACAGTTCCACATAAGTATACCTAACTGATAAATTCTGTGAAACCAGTTCAGTGGAAGACTATCGGAGTTCAGAATGAGCCTGTTGGTTGCAGTTTAAATTCTAATGGACATTCAGCCTGTTTGGGCAAAAGTACTTTTTAGCACTTGAGGGCAAGCAGACACATGCACGGAGAAATATAGAGAGAGGGAGAAACATTACAAATTTTCAAGTGTACAGGATGAACACTAACACTTTTCCTCTCCCCAAATGCATAAAGTGAAATATGCTTACACACGAACACAAAGAGAGAGAGGGGTGAAGAGAGGAAACAGGAGAGGCAGAGACGAGGGAAATGTGATGTCGAATCAGCGAAATCAAAAAGGCTGTGCCAATGCATCTCATATCCAGCAGAGTTATTGGATATTTCGGTCATTTCGCTTGAAACCTTGCTCCACGTTTGTCTCATCATCTGGATCGCCAGCTTTACATCTGATCGCACCATGGCGGCTAATGTTAATGGACCTCTTTCCAGTGAACTGTTAATCATTTCTGGTGTCCCCAGATCTCATTTTGTCCGCTTTTCTCAAACGTAATATTGACAACGGTGCATTGCCTGTCGTTCCTAAAGCGTAACGACGCAGAAACACGTGTCTTAAGGTTTGATGACGTCACTCATTAGCACAAAAGTGCATTTTCTCACACACAGTTTATAAGGAGTATTTCTCTCCTAAGATATTTTCCACAGCAAAGGTCTTTATGTATATGAGTTTATTCTCATTATAACAGCTTAGTGTGTTTGTAATTAACTGTAAATTTGTTTTATAATCATCGGCAAATCGAGGAAAGGATAAAATTGTTAGTGCGTCGAACAGAATAGCTTGCCTTTTCTTTCGGGACATCAGAGCGAAATGCACCGGTTGACCTCTACACGCCTGACTGCTTCTCTACTCTCTGAAGTTCAAAGGACGAAGCCCGTTACTTTTCCTATACCTTCCTCTCTTTCACTCGCTCGCCCCCTCACTCATACACTCAATCTTCCTCTCGAAATAAGCAGCCATGGATGGGCCAGCAAAGAACCTCGAATTTTTTTAAAGCGGGGGCCACATTTTTCATTAACGAAACACTTTGAAACTTGGAACACTGGTAGAATGTGTCATATAAAACATCTTTTTCTCTTAGTCTTCTTTAAAAAAAAAGAAATCCATAAGTTACTCCATGTTAAAGTTGTCGTATTTCTGTAATTTCAACCAATCACTGACGTCCATTCAGCCGATATACATTAAGTGCCGACTACATAAACAAACGATTCTGAAACAATTAACCCTAACCCTAACCCTAGGGTTAGCGTTAGGGTTAAATCAAATTTAAAATGAAAAAAGCAAATAAAACGAAGGTATGGAGATTAAATACGCTTTACATCGCTTAATCAGCCAAAGGAGTAAATGTAAACAACTGAATACTTGTCAGTGATTGGTTGAAATTATCGAAATAAGACAATTTTTTACATGAAATAAATTCGAATACAAAAATATTTTTCTCTTCTATAACACAAAATAGATAAGTATACGAAGTTTGAAAGTCTTTCCGTACCAAAAACACTACGTAAAACATTAATGAAAAATGTGGCCCCCGTTTTAAAATAGATCCAAGAACCTCTCCTTATCATAAAGCCAATAATTTGTATACACACAGCAACAAAGGTAAACACATTAATGCGAAGTTAATACACACAAATGATATATGTATAGTCTTGTAGATACACTTGTTATATCAATAGCTTCTGAGATGGAAGCAAATCTTTTTTTACTCGGAGCGAGCGTTGGTGGTCTCCGTTATTAATCTATTGCACACAATCTATCCGTTTGTTTCTACGTTTACATTAGGAGTGGATCTCTGTACACACACACACACACACACACATACGGTGGTGGGGGCTATGTTTCTCAAAATACTCGTAAAATGAAACAAATACAAGAATTATCAATATCTTAAACTGATAATGTATATATATATATATATATATATATATATATATATATATATATATATATATATATACGCTCTCATAAATACACACACATAATGCGTTTATATATGTAACCACACGAACGCGTTGTTACACTTGAATCAAAAGTGTCTGGCCTTCTGTAAGATAATGGTTATATTTTGTCTAACAGATTAGGCTTTAATAATAGAAGCTATCGGAATAAACGGGGTGTGCTGGAGTTCATGCATTGCAGAGTTTATTTATATCCTTTCATGTCATGAGTTCAAATTCTACAAGAGATGAATTTTCCATTTATCTCCCTATTATCACTGGATTGCATCTATACAGTCGTGACCAAAAGTTTGGAACTTTTTAAATATATTTATATAATTAGGGCATTTAATATAACAATTCTAATTTACAGACTTACGTTCCAAAATTTGGCCAAGTAATAATAATATATTACAAATTAAACATAACTTTGGACATTTAATATGGAAACTCTAATCTTCAGAGCAATGGTCCAAACTTTTGACCACTTCCAGTATGACATGTGACGGAACAGTTGAACAAACTGGCTTTTGGAATGTTTTTTTTTTTTTTATAAAAGGTGTAATTTATGTATATTGATGAAAACGCTTTTTTCTTTTCCGCATGATGTAATATCTCTCGTCATAAATTTTAAAAAACTCGTTGGAAACAACTGTAGTGAATAAACCATTCTGTATTTGTTTATTATTTACTTTACTTGGAACCTGCTGTTAGCGTCGATCCGGAGTCTATTAAGTGCAGTACAATTGGTGCAATGCGTCTTCCTAAATACTGTCTTGAGACTCATGTTCTCAGTCGGGTGCAGTTAATAGTATATACAACTGGAATAATTATCTGTGTGTATATTCCCTACATTTCACCAGGTGAGTTCGAGGAGTGAGATTAAGTGCCTTGCGGTATTCATTCTCCTCCTCTGCACCCTAAGCTCATATCCTACCAAGGTCTTCGTCTTTCATGTTATCGGGTTCGATGAATTAAATACAAAACCACATCTCACCACCCCTACATAGAACTGAAATTGATTGGAAAAAAACTGTGTTCAGCCCTGGAGATAAAGATGAGCTTTGCGAAGTTGCCCAAGACACACTGTATTTCACAACTGCCATTCAACAACCCCATCAACGTTGAGGGCCAAACAACCTCAACCACGACGCTTTAAATTTAATACGCCATTTTGCCCCTGGCTTAAGATTAAGATTGTGACGTCATATGTGAAAGTTAAAGGTAGGAATGAGATAAGCTAGAATTCATAGTAAACCACAACTAAAGAGACAACTCCAGAATAATTATAGGGAATATCTGTTTTAGGTTGGAGTTTATCAATTATAACTTCGAAGTTTCACCTTGCGATCTTTTCAAACAGAACACGGTTTGAATAGATCGCAAAGTGGAAAGCTAGTAGTGGTTGACAATTTATATACATGGGCGCAGGCGTGGCTGTGAGGTAAGATGCTCGCTTCCCAACCACATGGCGACATGCTTGGGAGTGGATTTGGTAGACGGAAACTGGAAGCCAGTCGTGTGTGTGTGTGTGTGTGTGTGTGTGTACGTGTCCCCCTCCACCGCTCGACAACCGGTATTATTGTGTTTACATCTCTAACTTAACGGTTCGGCAAAAGAGAACGATAGAGTAAGTCCTAGGCTTGAAGAATAGTAGATACAGCGGCCGATGGACTTGACTAAGAGTTCTTTGAGGCGGTGCCCCTGCATGGCTGCAGTCTAAAGCATGAAACCAGTAAAAGATTACAGATAAAAGATATCTCTATGACACAGGATTGCATATACATATATATACATATATATACGACGGGCTTCTTTCAGTTTCCATCTACCAAATCCACTCACAAGGCTTTGGTCAGCCCAAGGCTGTAGAAAATACTTGCACAAGGTTCCATGCGGTAGGACTGAACCCGGAACCATATGGCTGGGAAGTAATCTTCTTGCCACGCCTGCGCCTATACGCACACATTAAAAAAAAAACATAGATGCTTTTGAAATTCCAACGAAGGAGCCTTGGATCTAGTTTAGGAACCGGCTCTTTATCTATTGGCAAGAAATCTTCAAATAAAACTGAACGATGACATACATACATACACACGCACATCCCTCCATCCATCCATTCATTCATTCATTCATCCAAACATAAACGCGGTGGAGTGGCAAAATTGTTATTGTGAGAAAACTGCTTTGCCTCGTTTCCGGCTCTTAACGTTCTGAGTACACCCAACTGGCCGAGGTCAACTTCACTTTTCATGCTTAGAATGAAGTACCAGCAAAGTACTACGATCAACAGTATCGACAAAACACTTTAAATATCTGTCTGTGTCCCTGAGCAGTGGAGATCTCTGGCGTTCTCGGCCCACGAATAACATCTGTCCCCCGCTATCGGGGCGGAGATGGTTACCTGCAAGTGCGAGTCACATGAGTCAGAGTGGCTGTTTGTTGTAAAGTGCTTAGGGCAGCAAACTCGCAGTTGAAGGATTGCAGTTTCGATTCCCAGGCCGGGCGTTGTGAATCTTTATTGAGCGAAACATCTAAACCTCCACGAAGCTCCGGCATGGGGTGGTGGCGAACCCTGCTCTACTCTTTCACCACAACTTCCTCTCACTCTTTCTTCCTGTTTCTGTTGCGCCTGTATCTCAATGGGCCAGCTTTGTCACACACTGTGTCACGCTGAATCTCTCCGAGAACTACGTTAAGGGTACACGTGTCTGTGGAGTGCTGAGTCACTTGCACGTTAATTTCATGAGCATGGTGTTCCGTTGATTAGATCAACTGGAACGCTCTTGGTCGTAACCGACAGTGCCACATATATATATATATATATATATATATATTAGTTATAGAATAAAAACGCTGGGTTAACGACTCAACATATCACACGCCCTCAATGAGCATATATAAGAGATACAACATAATCTGTCAAACATAAGGAATAAAAAGATATAAGATTAACGTAAGAAAGATAACGGGCTTGCTAATTGGTTCTACTGTTTTTGAGTTGTAAAATGTGCCCTAGGGAGGTGTAGAACTTTGTGTTTTAACGCTAAATGGTGTTAAATCATTTTAAAAGTTCTGTCATTGATTTTTAACCGATGGACTACATTATTGTACCTCATTTCTTTCTTTTATTTTATTTTATATCGACCTATATTATATATTTGAAATTTTTAATCGTATTAATTTTAACTTCAGTTTGATTCGGAACTTATATGAAATGATATGTGTATTGTGTTATACCTTTAACTCAAATTTATTATTCTCAATTCATTTGTATGTTATCGGTTGAAATAATATATTCGTGTATAAAATTTTATATTATATGTTCTATTTCTTGCATCTTACTTCTTATATATTTCTTATTCTTTTATTTACTTTATTTTCTTACGTTATCCTTATATCTTTTTATTCCTTATGTTTGGTGGATTATGTTGTATCTCTTATATATGTTCATTGAGGGCGTGTGATATGTTGAGTCGTTAACCCAGCGTTTTTATTCTATAACTAATATTTTACTCTTGTCTCAACTATTCTGAGCACTTCTCCTTGCAACCCTGTATCAAATCTATTAGTTTCATAATAAGAAACCATTAATATTACATATATAAAGTGACAACAAAAGAATAAGACTTCGATATTAAATAGAGGATTATTTATATATAATTTAGAACAAACAGTAAAAGATTGTCATTATGGTACTCGGAGTTTCGATATGTGTGTATATATATATATATATATATATACACACATATCTATTGAACTAAGGCTTTGACATGACGTTCCCGAGCAGCCGTCACATGACCTTAATAGACGGACGTAGTGGAAGACTGATTGAAAATTGCCTTACCTTACCACGTGACGACCCTCAATTAATCTGTACGTTAACAAATAGCAATCTGAGTCACATTCTCTCTAAAATGCAAACGATTTTTAGAATTACGACCAGAAAAGATACGGTTCGACACACACCTTCATCTTTCTCATAGCATACACTTTTGAAAATCAATACTTTTGAAAATGAACAAATGTGTATCGAGTTAATTTCCAGTTTCGCATGAACAACGTTTTGATGAGATGCATGCGAGTGTGTGCGCGTATATATATATATATATATATATATATTTACATGGATACACTGAGACATATATGTATATATACACTCTTTCACATATATACAGGCGCGCACACACACATACATAAATACACAAACGTGTGTTTGTATTTAAATAAATCTTCATATATTCTCTGTGCATTTTTTATCTCCATTTAATTCTTCTATACTTCAACCGCTTGTTTGTATCAGTAGCGATTTATACTTAATAAATGGCTGTTTTGGAACTGAATTATTATCTTGTAACTTGTTGCTTCTATCTGCAGGCGAGAAGTGCTACAACTCAGTTTGGCTGCCATAGTTATAAGCGTTTGTAAGGTCTCGGGTCTATGTTTGTTCATTTTGCTTTTATTAGTTGTCTGCTGTTTTTTTCTGTCCCTACATAGATTAATCTTTATTGAGGGCGAGTGTTTTGATTTACTTCGTCATTCTAGAGTTATCAATTAATCCTGTTAGGTTTATTCTCGTGATAAGTTGGTGGCGAGCTTGTGACCAAAATTGTATGGTATTGTGCTATTGTTTTAGTCAATATTAACGGATGTTTAATGACTTTTGTGATAGGGTTCATATGCGAAACTTACCGAATATATTTCAAGCCTGAGTAATTTTGATACCTCTTACAGTGTGTGTGTGTGTGATTCAAAGGGAGCAAGATTTTTTTTTATTATAATTCTTTAGAATGTGTCTTGGTCTGTAGAATCTTTGTGATAAACGACAAGCGATGTCTGATAAGACACTAATAAACATTGAAACCTGTCAGATTCTCTTCATATACAAAATATCAGTAGTGGCTTCTTTAGAATGAAGTTAAACTAATGAAGGAACACAAACATGAAACTACACCCATGACAACGAAATAAACAGACGAAATACCGCCAAGCATTTCGCCCGGCGTGCTAACGTTTCTGCCAGCTTACCGCCTTCTGGATAATTAAACTCTACACAGTCTGTGAGTGTTGACAATGTAAATCAGGCTTTGGTAATAAGTTGAAACTAACTCACTGGCTTATAATCTTCGTTGTGTAAATCAGGCAGCCTAATTTAGTTCTGCTTGAGTGTCTGTATAACATGAATAGGTATAAGTCGCTAATAACTGTATGTAGAGAAATGATTAACCTACAGTTAATAAGACTTTAATGTTGAAACTAATCAGATAAATTCCTCGTTTTGTCACTGATAAAATGTAGTAGATTTTTCAGAACAAAGTTAAATGTTTACTAAAAGTTTCACACTCGTAATTTTATCTACAGCTTTTGTTTAATTTTAACTTTATGCAGTGCTTCGAACAGCAGAAAGACACGCACGTACACATACATACATGTGTGTGTGTGTGTGTGTGTGTGTGTGTGTGAGAAAAGCTATAAATAGCGAAAGCATTTGCACAATACGAAAACTTGCTTCCAAAAGGTTTGCGCTATTCGGTTGTTTTTTAAGACTTTTATATAATTGATAATTTTCAATTCATGAAAGTCTTTCTTCATGTGTGTGCGTGTGTTTGTGGAGAGAGAGAAAGAGAGGGAGGGGGACATAAATAGATAGATAGATAGCTGATGATTTTATAGGCCACTTCACCGATTTCTCGTTCTTTCTAACTTTTTTCGCCCAAATAATTGCTGGTCGAAGACACGAGAGAGGAATAACTAGAAGCAAAGGAATTGGTACTTTTTCTCATAAGAATTCTTTACAAATACGTTATTGTATTCTTAAGACTTTTCATGAAAAAGCCATTTTCACCAATTTAGCAGTTACTATGTGTTGGCTGTGTTCTGAAGGGAGGAAAAAGTTTCTTTTTTTTTTGCTATTCCCTTTAATGAATAAATCACTCAACACATTTTCTAATAAATTACTCCTTTGTTTTACAACAAACTTCAAATGTTATCATTGTCCCTTTTTATGTTTATATGATATTCTCATATGGGCACAGAAAATATTGTACTCTTTGAAAAAATTGCGGTTGTCACTTAAATAGTTCAAGAAATTCCATTATATTAGTAAATCAATTATTTTACAATAACATCTTTCAACTGCAAGACCTACCAAATAATCCGATTTTTCTTGATTTTTTTGGTTTAAAAAAAAATTACCAGAAACGAATGTCTGTTCACACTTTGCTATGTCTAAAAAGGCAGGAAGCCATTTGTCGACCTACCCTCAGTTTGTGTTTTTAATTTTATTTATTCTAGCAGCTGACTGCTTTTCTTCCATTTTGAAAATCTACGCATGTTGCTGAATAGAAAGTCTGTCTTTCTTTCAGCAGATAATTATCGTATACTTGGGCTAATCACAGGCAATTGAAAGATATCAACCTTCCAATAAATATTTCCACTAAAAGATCCGGAAACCATGGGATACCAGAAGAATGACAGAAAGATGAAATGGAGAAAATCAAAACACTTCATTATCTCTCATTAGACTAGTTTATTTTCGTCACGCTTTGAGCACAGACTTATTAATCATAAACGTTATGTTTTGCTCTAATAACAATTAACTTATTTTCTACTTTCACACAAGGCCACACGTTTTTATGGAAAGAGGAGACTTGACTGAGTCTTCCCCAGTGTATATCTGGTATTTATTTTATGGATATTGAAAGGATAAATACAAAAGGAAACTGTGACAAAGCATATAGATGGACCAAATGAAATAAATAAATTTATTTCATTTGGTATTTATTCCATTGGTCAATTTTGCCGAACCGGTAAGTTACGGACACGTAAAGACAGGTTGTCGAGGAGTGGTGGGGAACAAGCAGATACACACACACACACACACACGTTTGTGTATATATGTGTGTGTGCGTGTATATATGTGAAAGAGTGTATATATATACATGACTTTCTGTTTTGTGTATGCATGTATGTGTGTATCCATGTAAATATATATATATATACATTTGTATGTGTATGTATATATATGCACGCACACCCACTCGCATGCATCTCATCAAACCATTGCTGATGCGAAACCGGAAATTAATTTAGTGGTCCGTAGACTCAGCAGCGGATCTCTGGGCTAAAACAATCGATATTTATAAAAGTTTTCATAGTTCCTGTAGAATATTTTCGTTGTGCATATTTAATATATGGATAGCGCAATCCTGGCCGGAAGGAGAAATGGGATATTTATTCATTGGAGCAGTATTTATACATACTAATGTTTTTTTTCTATACATGATAAATGTCCAGTTTATGAATGTTGGCGTTAACTCCTTTCACTGATAATTCACGTGATGCAAAACAGTTATGTCTAAATAATTGTCGTTAAAATTCATTATCAGTTTCCCTCACATTAATACAATCTAAAGTCGAGTTAATGCGCTTGTGGTGATTCTAAATAGAAGATACTTACACTTTAGGCAATAGCACAATACATATAACACACAGATAATATATATATATATATATATATATATATATATATATATATATATTTCGTTTTGGGATTTAGTTTGCAACAACACCACCCACAACAATAGACACAACACAAGCCCTATCAACAACACCAGCAACTATAACAATAACCACAATGATAACATTCTACACTCTGTCTTTTATAACCCTAACAACAAATCTTATGACGAGGATCTACCCCCACAGACTTACCCTTTAACAAAAGGGTATGTGTCCCACCCCAAATTGACAGTGAAACAGAAGCAAAGATCTCCTTAGCTAGAAATAGGCCCCGACACATCTTAGACCGATGCAACAAATCCACTAAAAGACATAGTGAGGAGGGGACCCACCAACTCAGCTCATCTGTGGACAAAGGCCTACAAAAACTGAAACAGCGAATTAGGAACAGAGAATTAGTGTGCCTCCCTACGGACAAGTCTGGCAGACTGTCAATAGACATCCCTATGTCCAGACCATGCAGCAGCACATCAGTAGCATGCGAAGTTACACCACAGGAACATGAAAAAGTGAAAAAAACTCCTCAATGCACACATGGGAATGTGGTGCAACATACTCTAACCTATAAAAAGGACGGCACACAATTTCCAAGCATCCAACAACGATGTTTCTGCACTATACGCGTTACGTAAAGGCCACAGACCCTACATAAACCCTGTCGTGGGGCCCCCAACCTGACCAGTGTGCGGAGCGAATATCTCCAGCAACTATAGACTGTCCTACTTCCTCTCACAGGTATTACGACCTCTCATAGAGATGTCTCCAGATGTCTGTGTGAGCACGGAAGATCTCAGTAAAATCAGTACTTGCAACCACTCCAACGACCTCACAGGTTGTGTAGTGGGTAGAATGGATGTGATTTCACTCTACCCATCTATAGACATAGATTTTGTTGTGGAGAAATGCATTCCGATAATGTGTGTGAGTGAGGTGGAGTTCCGTAAGGTCAACACTAGGGAGCTGGGCCTCCTCCTCAGACTAAGCTATGACAGTAACTATTTAGATGACCTCAGTAGATTCTGCCCCCACCAGGTCAGAGGGGAAGACCACCCACCATCACTTCAGCAGTGAAGAAAAGCACCACAGAGCGCTGGTGGCTGGACTGCACCCACCCAAAACCCTGAGAACAACAATCAGGTGAAAGAAATGATTGCATATGCAATAGAAGCCAGTGTAAAACCACCTTGAAGAACCACGTAGTAAAGTTTAGCAAAAACAACTATACATGCAGGTTCAAGGAGCAGCCATCGGTGTCGGTGTAGCTGGAGATGTGGCCGGTCTCTTCATGACCTGTTGGGACAGAAAACTTAAACAAATCTTAGCAGAACAGTCCACAACTCTTCTACTCTATATTAGATATGCAGATGACATTAATATCATAGTTAGAACCAACTCCAGTGACAGTAGTGTAGAAACTGAGAAGAACGTAACGGAGAGCATCCAGCAAGTAGCTAACTCCATCTATCAAAGTATCAAGGTAACTATACATTACCTCATCAGGCACCCCAACAATACTGAACTTTGGTTAGAGACTGTGAACAACAGAGTGCAGCTCCTCCACTCCTATTACATGAAACCCATAGCTTCAAAATATGTTGTTCACAAGAATTCAGATTTGTCACAACATGAAAATTAACATACTGATAGCAGACTTAGGATAATGAACGTGTCCCCACTATGCTAACTCTACGAAACGAAAAAACATATACAGAACTTCATGCAGTTCTCTGGATATGATCAGAAAGATAAGGTTCGAGTATACAGGGAGGCTAGAAAGTAATTAGATAATATTATACGTAATGATACCAGTGGTACCTGCCCTAGATATAGAAAAAAAAGAATGGAATAGGATGCAAAGAACTTGTGACAAAGCAAACAAGGGGAACACGTGGTATAAAATCAACAAATATCAAGGAGAGATATTTGTAGAGGCCACAGCCCATGGAGAATAACCTATAGATTTAGGAAAGCTCCGAAGGAGACCAAACACAACATTATGAGTGTTGAAAAGCCAGGGAACTCCGTCAGATCACAATTATGCAGTACGTAGCCGTAGCATTAATTGTAGAACTAGAAATGTAGTTTACAGCATAAGATGCATAAAAGGGTCTTGTAGAGACATGAACATGACATACATAGGGGAGACATCTAGGAGCATTGCCCAACGACTAAATGAACGTCTGAGACAATATGTCGACACAAAAAAACAGTCCTCCATACTCTACCAACATGCTAAAGACCAACATGAAGGCAACCTGGGTCAACTTGACATCGGCATCTTATCCAAGCACCCAAAAGACCCAGCACTCAGACAAATACGGGAGTACGTCCTTATAAATGAAACTTCCCCAATGCTAAATCGGAAATATACATCGTAGATATCATACCCCCGTACCCACAGTTTACACCGGTAAAGTAGAATAGTTAGTGGGCTGTTATGTAGATAGATGTATGTATGTGTATATGTGGGTGTATATATATATATATATATATATATATATATATATATATATATATGTGTAGGTAGGTAGATGTATGTATGTGTATGTGCACATGTATGCAAGCATATGGATATGAAAATAAACAGATCAACGTACAGACGGATAGGTACATGGGTTATATGAACAGAAAAGCACACATACGCAAATGGAGACTGAAACACATGACAAAGTTGATCATGGCTTGATATGTCACAAGCTGCGAAACCTTGGCATAGCTGGTAAATTAGGAGAGTGGCTGCATGACTTCCTGAATGGTAGAAGTCAGACAGTTGCAGCCAATGGAGAACTATCTAGGGAAACACAAATATTGAGCGGTGTTCCACAGGGAACTGTTCTGTGGCCACTACTGTTCATAGTGGCCCTTCTGGACATGCCCACGGTCACTCGGAGAGCCACTGTCACTAGCTATGCTGATGACACAAAGATATCTCGGGCAATAAAGAATCCTGATGATATTGTAAGCCTGCAGAATGACCTAAATGCAATATATGAGTGGGCAG
>NC_068983.1:164979697-164980342 GCF_001194135.2 Octopus bimaculoides
CTTCAAGACAAAACTTGACGCTTTCCTCTCCACGATACCAGACGAACCAATGGCTCGTAATGAGACGCAGTTTAGGGCAGCTGTGTCAAATTCTCTTATACACCAGATGTGCCATCAAAACTCTTGATTGGACCATGTCAGGTGGGGGAGAAGAGCCATGCAAGGAACGTGAAAATCACGGTGGTGCACCAGCATGACCGCAGCCACTTGGCTGAAACACAAAAATAAATAAATAAATACATGATCATTTACACACACACACACACACACACACACACACTTTACTTCACACAAGGACACATATGGAAACGTGTCCACACATGAATAAGTGGAAATTTTACCGGTGAGTGTATTAAATTATAAGGCACAAAAAGAAAATGACTCTCCCCAGACACAACAGTATATATATATATATATTATATATTCATCTATATGCATAGATGCATACATATATACATACATTCATACATATTATATATGTGTGTATGTATTAATAATAAATTAACGATACATATATCCATATATATATGTATACACACATTTACATAAATATACATATCTCTATATATATATATATATATATATATACATTTACATAAATATATCCATGTATATATATATATATATATATATATATAAATATAT
>NC_068983.1:164982852-164997872 GCF_001194135.2 Octopus bimaculoides
ATATACACATGTGTGTGTTCTTTTTTGTGATTCATCCATTGCAGTTGGGCTATGTTGATACGTAGCATTGCAGCGGTGAATGGATAAGACAGTGTCACACTCGTTGGCCTTACATTTCAGCAGGAATCCAACACCGAGCATTACGAAACAGGATACGTAACAAAACCAGTCAGAACAAATATCAGTAACCAACACTATATCTCTTCCATTACCCGCCTACATAAAATTGCATATGTATGGAAGCTTTAATAGGAGCAGCATGCAAACTAAAAACCAACATACTCACGCAGTACAGGTAAAATACAGTATAAAAGATAAAATGACTTCACCATTCAGAAATTTTAAATCTTGTGATAACAATTTTATCGGTTAAAACAATCCTTGCTGTTTACTACATAACGGAGCAACAACATGGCATCACTATCATTTCATTTGCAAGATAAAACGAGAAAATCAGTGGATACGTTTACAGACTGAGAAACTTTATTACTCCAAGATAAATGTAATGAGGTAATCAGGTACTTGCGAAATATATTTAATAAAAATTATTAAAATCATGTCTTGAGGGTAACATGTTCAAGATACGACTTTCTCTCTCTCTCTCTCTCATATGTATATATACACATACATAATTATATATAGATTTACAGATATACCTCTACATAAATATATATAGATGTACATCTGTATAAATATATATAGAAGTACACATATACAGATATATACACATCTTTGTATTATTACATTATTGAACGCACACGTCCTTTTTTGCAAGTAAGTCTACTATATATATATATATATATATATATATATATATATATATTTGACCGTTGACTGAACACTATTCAATTTTTTTTCTCCGTGTTTTTCTCCTTGTCTCCGTATTCTTTCTGTTGAAGAGCGTAGCTCGAAACGTCAAAGACTTTCCGTATTCCCGAGCGTCATACTAATATATACTTTTGTTATTTACACCACCTGTCCTCGTTTGTTGTTATTATTTGTATATTCTCCCATATATATACACATAACCATTACTATAAATACATATAGATGCACAAATATATATATATATATATATATATATCCATACATATACATACACATATATATACATAAATACACTTCCCGAGCGTTATACTAATACATTCGTCTTGTTTTTTTGTGAATTCTCTACATACATACATACATACATATACATACATATACTATATATATATATATATATATATATATATACATACAGATACATACATACATACATACTCAAAAGAATAATAACATTCGATGGATAAACGTAAGTTCATTACAGTTGTTTCTTACGTTACTTTTTATTAAAGAATGAGAACATTACATCATAAGAAAATACCGTAATCATCTGATAAGTGATTTTACAAAAGAATGTCGCAAGAATATAGCAAGGATGTGGCTAGAGTGTGTCGAGGTCAACTATGAAATGGGAGAGATTACCCAACCCTACCTGGCGCATACCTTTCCATGTACTTGATTCTACCTGAATGCTCATCTTACTATATATATCGCGAAATCGACCAGACTGAAGCTGTTATACACTGCTGTCTACAATGCGCTTTCAATTCTTTCTTGATTGCGCTAATCTTTTTCATCTGAACCCAAATCGCTTAACTAAATCCTCTTCGAGGCTTCCCAAGTGTCTATTTCCAATCTCTTGTATATCATTCAGCAACTGCACGGGTCCATCTGTCGCCTGTGAATCATGCGACATGTCCAGCCCAACAAACCTTGTTCTTTCGCTATTCTGCGATCACAATGTTCACCCCGCTCCGTTCCCGATTATCACATTATGGAAATATGAAATAAAATAATATATAGATACACTGAGAAAGAGAGATGTTAATGTTTGTGTGTTGATGCATGTATGTATATCTGTTTGTGACTTGTCCGTTTTCATTTCTTCTTAATTTTCCCAGAAGAGGGAGCAGGAGTACAACTATAAAACAATTGTCCATTAACAGGAACAGCAGCAAAACCTTGCATGTTAAACTCTAACAAAAGTCTTACATATTTTCAATATCCAAGCACAAACCAAATTTGTTAAATATCTCTTAGAGTTTACTTTTTCTTTGCCTAGTAACTTTATCCAACAGTTTCTTGTCGGAATTCTTACTGAACCATTTACAAATACTACAAATGGATAAATGCTAATGTGCTTCAAAATTTACATTTACGAAGAAATATTTTCATTAATTCTGAATGAAATGTTTTTATCTGCTGATCTCAATAATATTTTTGTTTCCTATCAAAGCAATTATTTTAGGCTGAAGGTATTTGCATTTGTCAAATTTCTTTTTTTTTACTCTACCAATATTTCTTGCTTTAGTTTGAATGGAATTTTATATTGCTTTAGTTACAATGTCATGCCACAGAAAAATAATATACTGGTCAAATTACGTGTCGGTTGTTGATCACCATTATAAAGTCAGTGACCGGTATGGGACATAACCAAAAATTTCGGTCACATCTTGCAGTTTTAAGAGCTTAAAAGTGAAGATCTAACTACCATTTTTTCCTTGGTGTAACACTCTTTGGACGCTATGGGATATTACTGACTGACAAAAATCTTGAATATACTTTGTAGCATATCATTTTTGCATAGCTAAATATCATGTCACTACAAGCTCTGATATGTTTACAAAAGCATGGTAAAGATTTATAGAACTCGTCGAGTAAAACGAACGTGTGGAGGATAGTGATATCAACTTTTACTCATTGAATTCTCTCAACATCTTGAGATCATACATTGAAGTTACTCATTTTCCCTCAAGAGTTTAACCCTCTAGACTTGAGCCCCTGAGACTAAGTTTACCCTTCATCTGGGCCACTAAGCAAAAAGCTAAACTGTTGCTTCTACAGTTCAAGAGTAACGATTGCAGGAAAGCTATTGGACAGAATCACAAAAATAATTTCAGAATAACAAGAATAGGTCTGTCTCTTAACTACTGTATTTATTCACTCGAATCGCAACTTTCCTCATCTCTGTCACCAGTTTGTCCACATCATTCTCCTTGTCTGCGTAAAGGTAAACTCTTCATCTGAGGAATTATTATCATTCATAATTTCCTCGACTGTAAAAGAGTCAAGGCTTTGCTGGTTCACCAGACGAAGTGCTAGGTTCGTTATACGCTCGTTTCGTTGCAAAAGCAATTCGATTTTGTTTTTTTTTCTCGATTACAAACAAAAAGTAAACATGTAGGGTGGGGTGGGGATTACCATTAACAATGAATCCCCAACACACTTGACTACAAAACTTCAACGTGATCAGTTGTCTAATTTTAGTATTTTATCTTCTTGTTCTATATTTGTTTCTCATTACTGCCTTCACAGAGATCCAGTAGCGATCACATTTAGGCTGATCCCTTCATATCGGCAACACGGTGTGATAAGGTTAAACCATACCACCACGCTATTCTACTCACTCCTTTCCATATAAGACGTAGCCATTGTGCCGTAAACTTATTATTAACCTTACTTGTTCTGCCAGTATGTATCAAAACCTAATTTGCCGAGACAGATATTTATTAATATCTTTCTAAATGCTGTTCTCATTACTTGATTGCCTTAAGTTACGTAATTTCATTTTCACTTATGCTGCTACAGACATCCTTTAGATGTTGGTTCATAACAATAGAAGCTCTATACAGACAGACATGTATTGTTTAATATCCTTTTATCATATTTAATCATTTAATCTCAAGCGACGTAGATAACTTTTAACGTATGCCTGCTTCATTGTCCTCCCCCCCCCCCCCCTCCAACACACCGCCATCACCAGAAGTGGTTTGTTATCTAAACTGAGTTTCGGCAATTTGGAAACATTCTCTCCAAAACACGGTTCCAAATAGTTTTAAAGTTTTATAAGAACAACATTAGCCATGTCAGTCGTGTTTCATAATGAGTTGCGGCGTCGGCGTTGGCGGCTTTGGTGATGATGGCAGTTTTGGTGACTGTAGCGGGGATAATGGTGGCGGCAGCGACTGCGGTGATGGCAGTGGCCATGTAGGAGGCCGTATCGGTGGTGGCGGCGTTATGGTGATGGTGGTAGAGGTGGAGCTGGTGGAGGTAACGGCAATGTCGGTGGTGGTGAATGTATTTGTGTTGGTGTTGTTGGTAGTGGCAACAATATTGACGGTGCTGTATGGATGGTGGTAGTGGCGGAGGTAGTGTTGTGGGCGGGTATCGCGGTGGCGGTGGTGGTGACGGCGGAGTGATGGCAATTCACTCTCGGATTGTTAACATTGTATTGTCCTCTTCCATCATTGATTTCGGTTGGTTGGAACATCAACCGATAGAGATTATCTCTCTTGAAATAACTGACCATTTCAGGCAGATATCTTCACAGACAATGAAAGACATATGTTGTCCAAGTTTGGATAGATTTCATCTTTAAAATTCTCTATTCCATATAACCGACAGAGAGACTTTCACTGCTTATCTTACAGCAGTGGTTCCCAACCCCTTTTATTGAAATGAGTTTTTCCACAGACCCCTTTTAATATGCTTATCCTTGTATATATATATATATATATATATATATATATATATATATATATTTGAAAAAAATTGCAGAGGTAACACATGACTAAGTAGATATTTTTGAAAATCAAGAACGAAAGTGCTACTTTCTTAAAATTAGGTACATTTAAATTTTCCTTTTACATGTTTCGGTTTTTGATAAACCTTATCAAAAATATGTACTAAAATGGAATATATAAAGAGAAAAGAACTATTAAAAAGATTAAATTAAAATCATCATAGTTTACATTCGTTTTTCCTGCAAGAAACACGTGATAATATCCTTTGATTCTGGTAGCATGACAAGTTCAACAGACTGTGACTGCAAATTACTACTATCTGCTTGTTACTACTAATTTACAAAAACAGATAGTAGTAATTTGCAGTGTCAGCCAGTTGAACTTATGCTACCAGAATCAAAGGATATTATCACGTGTTCATGCAGGAAAAACGAAAGTAAACTATGATGTTGATTTTAATTTTAATTTAATTTTTTCAATAGTTCTTTTCTCTTTACATATTCCATTTTGGTACATATTTTTGATAAGGTTTATCAAAAACCGAAACATGTAAAGGAAAATTAAAATGTACCCGATTTTAAGTAGCACTTTCGTTCTTGTTTTTCATATATATATATAATTTTGAATTTAGACCACCAAGGGTCCGCAGACCCCATGTTGGGAACCATTGTCTTACAGTAATGGAATATTATCATGATTTAAGATTAAAAGCCAGGAGACGTGAATAAGAATTGCTAAACCATTTTATAAAGCTTATCTGTTTCGTTATGCTGTTGGTGAGGCCCAGAGCTGAACTAATAATATTCCATGTGGTAAAAGGTGTTTTCAGTATTTATTTTATATAAAATAAGAAAAGGTTACGAATAGAGGAAAGCTGGTTTCAGACTCACAAGCTTCACGTATTTCCGCATCTGTTTATAAAGATTGCATATCAAAGAAAAATGATGTTTCGTTATATGTCTTCTATTCTAAAAAAATGAATCGGTAAATGCATGTGTTAGTGTGAGCGTGTGTGTAGCTGAAACAGTATTGCATGGAACGATAGAAGTCCACTAATATTTAAAGAATAAATGAAGAATTACTGAAGAAAATTGCATCATCAAGCAACAACAATAATAATCACATTATTATTATTATTATTATTATTATCATAATTACTAAAATAACAACGTTTTCTGTTTTTTCCCTCAATAACAAGACTACCAATATCAATGTTAACAACGTTGAACCGAATTTAAATGCGCCATGATGTATCATCTTTGTATTGAAACCTTTTAGGCTTTACAGATAAAGAGCATTTAGGAAAATATCAAATTAATAACGTCTGCAGTCATTGTAATCACATAATAAACCAAGATTATATTTCCTGCAAAAAATTATAATCGATAGTTATGAGACGCTATCATCAAAATTAGTTTTTTTAAAAAAAATATTTTGACTCACGAAACATTGTCCTAATATATTTTTGTGTCGTTCTAGCGAATATTTTAAAATCATAGATACAAGTCGGAGAAACGAATTCATTAAGAAGTGATTCTTTGTTGGAATAGTTCCTCCTCGTTATGCCGTTAATGCTCATTTTGACGATACGGGCTGATCCTTCTGCCCCAAAAATGCCGACACTATAAAGCTAGAGACCTGTGTCTAAAGATGAAAAAAAATAAATGATTCTTTTGCTTGTTCGTTTTCGTATTGTTAAGCTAACATAAACGTATGTTTTAATATTTGGATTGTCTGAATCGTTAGTGTCGGTCACATTTCCTGGCATTTGTTTCGATTCTTTACGTTCTAGGTTCAAAATTCTCATAAGTCACCTTCGACTTTCACCTGAGAATCGATAAACTAATGTACCAATCATCTCCTCGGAATCGACAAACTAAGCCGAGGTCGATACTATCAACTGTTCATGTATCCTAAATTTGTAACGCCAGGGGCATCATGTTAGTTGTTACTTCCTCTTATTCAATGCAGAACAGAGCACCATGTTTGAACTTGATATTGATTTCAAGGTCCACAATTTCGGGGGAGGGGTAAGTCGATTACATCGGCCCCAATAATCAACTGGTACTTTATCGTTCTCGAAAGGATGGAAGGCAAAATTGACGTCGGCAGAATTTTAATTTCGAACGTAAAAACGGACGAAATACAGCCAAGCATTTTATCCGGCGTGCCAAGGATTCTGCCAGCTGTGCCGCCCTCCTTTGAACTTAGTAATTAGAGGTAATTAGAGAGAGCTGGCAGAATCGTTACCGCATCGCACAAAAGGGTATCAAAGTTCAAATGTTGATGAGGTTAGCTTTACCTATCATCCTTGCTGCTCGATAAATATAGAGACCAGTTGAGCATTTGGGTTGATGCGATCCACTCGCCCCTCCCCACAAGAATTTCATGCTTTGCCAACAGTAGAAAGATCATTAAGCAAGTAGCAGCACAGAACACAGTCAGCTCGAAGTATATTCTTTTCTACTTTAGGCACAAGGCCCGAAATTTCTGGGAAGGGACCCCACTACGCAGCTGGTACTTAATTTATCGACCCCAAAAGGATGAAAAGCAAAGCCGACCTCGGCAGAATTCGAACGCAGAAGGACGGACAAAATGCCGCTAAGCATTTCGTCCGGCCTGCTAACGTTTCCGCCAGCTCGCCGCCTTCAACTGCGTTGCATTGGAATTCATTTCGGTTCACTTACATTGTTAATGCTTCTCGGAAAAGCTGTAAAATTAAAATAAATTCTTTATAAAAACACCATTAACAGCCACAAGTCTTGAAAGGCGGTGGAAAATGATATAACACCGCTAATAAAGCGTCATTAATTAACCCTAATTGCGTAAGGGTGTAACTTATTTCCGCTTCTTCCTTGCTGCTATAGCACTTACGCTACAAACACTCTTGTAAAACATGAACAAGTCAGGCTGTCTCTTAAAATATAGGATTTCTTTTCTGTCAGAAAATGAGATAAAGCATTCTTGTAATTTGTAGCGCGAAGCGAGAGAGAAGATCTGGGTCAACACTGTTTTCATGTAGTAGTTTTAGTCTGGATGAGGTTAAATATGTTTTATAAATAATGTTAACCATTTAAGTGGCCAAACGGTTCTGATTTGTAGCACAGGCACATGATCAGAATGGCTGTGTTTAAGAAACTTGTGTTGCAATCACGAAGCTTCTGGTTCAATCACACTGTGTAACAAACTGTCTTCTACTACAGCCTCGGGCCAACTTATGCCTTGTGAGTGAATGTGAATCTAATAGATGGAAACTACATGGAAGCCCGTCATACATATATGTGTGTGTGTGTGTTTGTGTGTGTGTACACACACATGCATGTATGTGAATGTCATTGCGTTTTGGTTATCCCCACCATCATTTGGCAATTAGCGTTGCTCTGTTTAGCGTTGCTCTTAGATATATCATTTTCCGCTGCCAAATTACGAGACATTATTCTCATTTTCCATTTGTTTCTCTTTTATTTATTCAGCATTTTATGTGGCACGTGATTTATTATCTCAGTTCAAAATTAGCCACATAGACTAACACACTTATTCTTTTAATATCATTATTACTTTATATATTTATTTACTACTTTTAATCAAAGTTATCACTTTAGGCAAACACGAGAAAAATATCTCTCGCTGCTACAATTTTCTCTTCCGTATAAAACGAGTTTCATTGATTTTTTTCCCATCCCTTAAAGATAGTGTTATGAGAAAAGAAAAAAAAATAACTTTAATCCGTTTGCTAATGTCAACCTGTGAATCACAAGTACAACAGCTCTTCATGTTAGCGATAAAGATAAAACTGAACTAGCATTGTTAAATCAATATTTTGATCAATATAAAAGCGGTGAGCTGGCAGAAACGTTAGCGCGCCGGGCGAAATGTTCAGCGGTATTTCGTCTGACGTTACGTTCTGAGTTCAAATTCCGCCGAGCTCGACTTTGCCTTTCATCCTTTTGGGGTCGATAAATTATGTATCAGCTGCGTACTGGGGTCGATCTAATCGACTGGCCCCCTCCACAGAAATTTCGGGCCTTGTGCCTAGAGTAAAAAAAATATTTCAATCGATATTTTGAGACAGAAAACACTGTGATTAAACGAAGAGGGAAAAGCAACAAATAGCTGTATAATATCTCATAGAAATGCATTCGTATGGGATGGAGGTGAGGGGCATGGGACTGGTGTTTAAGGTTTGCACTCACGATTGGTAGATCTTGGTTTCAATTCCTGGACCGAGTGGTGCTTTGTGTTCTTGAGAAAAACACTTCGTCTGCGATTAATTCGACACGTGACGTGTGGTACACCGTGCACGTGTTAAGGTAACGTCGATTTGATGGAGGGACAGGGGAGTATATGCACTTGATCGCTATAAACGAATCATTTGTGCAAATCATTTAACAAAAACTGATCGCACTTAATATATGTCTTTGACTGGAGTCAATCATTAGACTGCGGCCATGCTGGGGTACCACTTGAAGAATTTTTAGCCGAATGAATCGACCCTAGTATTTTTTTTTCAGCTTGCCACTTATCCTATCGGTCTCATTTGCTGAACTGCGAAGTTACGAGGTTGTAAACAAATCAACAACGGTTTTCAAACAATGGTGGAGGGCAAACACACACATATATATACATACCTTTCAGCTTCCGTATACCAATACATTACCAAGTGTCTGGTGGGCCAGAGGCTATTGTAGAAGACACTTGCCCAACGTGCCACGCAGTAGAACCGAACTTGGAATTATATGGTTGAGAAGCAAACTTCTTACCACACAGCCACACCTGCGTTTGTGTGTGTTTTCTATGTTAGAATGGGAGAGAAGTTTACTTCACAACCTCAAGTTGTTGCGTTTAATCCTACAGCGTGTTATCTTGGGCTAATCTAAGTTTTTACCGTCTTGGGTTGCTCCATATCTTCTGAGTGCAGTTGGGCTGACAAAAACTGTATAATAGATCACAGAGTACTCTGTAGCTGTAATTCGAAAGTTGAAGCCTTGTCAGACACACTGTGTCACCCAAATTGTGTCTCAGAAAGGCTTAAAAGGTAGTCATGTTTGTGAAATGATTGACCACTTAGACGTTAATTCTATGAGAAGGAGATAGATAGATAGATAGATAGATAGAGGAAGAGACATAGACAGCTAATGAGTCAAATATAAATTCATCTACATCTCAATGCGTTTAATATTATCCCATTTATGAATTGCAGGATTTGCAGAACCTGTGAACTTACATATGTATATAATAACGTGTCAGAACACACAGGGAGATGATTAATCATGCACATACATACATACATACACACATTTACGTACACGCATGCATAATACATACATATATTATATATATACGTGTGTGTGTATGCTTACAGCTATACATCCTTGCGTGCATACATACAGTTCGCAGACCAGTAATGGCTTCGTCTGTTGATGAAATTAAGGAGCTGAGATTAAAAAATATTAATAATTTATATATCAGGATTTGTCGGAAATTGATGAGGCTGGCACCACGTTTCAGTGGCGACACTGGCCTAAGGTAATGCAGTGATAAATTGGCTAACCCACTGACCCATAAACCATTAGAGACCAGCCAGCATTTGCTGCGATCAATGTCCTATAAAAACCGCGCTTTTCCAAACTCTTGCCAGCATTTTTACTTTCCTTTACTATTTCATTAATAATGCCAAGAGTGATATCACTTTAGTGACGGTGTAAAAATCAGCAGACTCGACTGCGTGACCATTTGCCGATCACTATCGCTTTATAATGATACAGGTCGATTTGGCAGGCAAGATGCCAATCGTTTTTTTTTTGTTAGGGAGAAGTTCTATTCGATTAAGTCTATAACTGAATATTGCTCCTAAATTCATTGTTTCTACTTTTTTATCAACAGCCCATCAATTCTGTAAATGTAAAATTCTCACTAATCATTATTAGATTCAAGAGATTGTGGTGTCAATGTACGCACCACGAGAGCATCTATTAAATGGAGTTCATTGTCAACACACTTATTCAATGAACTCCACTCATTCATTTAAGTTCTATACTCATGTTGTGAGGCGCAATGGCACAGTGGTTAACACTTATGGTGTGGAGGCGCAATGGTCCAGTGGTCAGGGCAGCGGACTCGCGGTCATAGGACCGCGGTTTCGATTCCTAGACCGAACATTGTGAGTGTTTATTGAGCGAAAACACCTAAAGTTCCACGAGGCAGGGCGTGGTGGCGAGCCCTGCTCTACTCCTTCACCAGAACTTTCTCTTTTCTGTTGTACCTGTGTTTTGAAGGGCCAGCCTTGTCACGCTGAGTCTCCCCGAGAACTACGTTAAGCGTACACGTATCTGTGGAGTGCTCAACCACTTGCACGCTAATTTCACGAGCAGGCTGTTCCGTTGATCATAAAATTCTTTTGTTTCAGTCATTTGATAGTGGCCATGCTGGAGCACCGCCTTTAGTCGAACAAATCGACGTCAGGACTTATTCTTTGTTAGCCCAATATTTATTCTATCGGTCTCTTTTGCCGAACCGCTAAGTTACCGGGATATAAACACACCAGCATCAGTTGTCAAGCGATGGTGGGGGTGCAAATACGGGGTGCAAATACGGGGACACACACATCATATATATATATATATATACGATGGTCTTGGTCGGTCTGAGGCTATAGTAGAAGACACTTGCCCAAGGTGCCACACAGTGGGACTGAACCCCGAACTATGTGGTTGGGAAGCAAGCTTCTTACCACAGAGCCACGCCTGCGCCTATACAAGTTTATATTTTTTCTATCTGATTCATGCTGGTACAAAAACAATCGCCTGGGTCCCTTTTCTTGTGGATGGGCACTCCGTCGATTACAGCAATGAGTGTTCAATTAACGGAAA
The DNA here is from genome assembly GCF_001194135.2 of Octopus bimaculoides. NCBI lineage: Eukaryota > Metazoa > Mollusca > Cephalopoda > Octopoda > Octopodidae > Octopus > Octopus bimaculoides. The sequence goes on from NC_068983.1 coordinate 164,994,290, forward strand.
AATTAATGTGGCTGATCAAGTGACAGAGCCCTCCACAGACACGAGTACCATTAACGTAGTTCTCACGGAGATTCAGTGCAACACAGAATGTAACAAATCTGGTACTTTGAACTACAGGCACCACTCATGTTTGACAGAAGCAACTTTATAAAGTGTTTTGCTCAGTGACATAACACCCCACCAGGAATCGAACTTACCACCTTACAACCGTGAGCCAAATATGGTAACCACTGAACCTCGCGCTTTCTCTTCTCGTAACTAACCGCTTTTCTATAACTTAATTTTCTTTCATCGACGTGATCCACTCTACAGTTGACAATGGTGTAAATTGAACTTGAAACAGTGCAGTTAAGCAGTAACTGACCAAATGATATTTAGTTATTACATTGATTTTTACCACAGCAGTACTTCCCAAAGGATATCCAATTCCAGTGTTTCTTAACCCAGCTCCTAACCCCAGCTGTAATCCATACTACACATTAGCATAAAAGCTTAAACCTTCCGATAATTCTTTCTAATTCTGGCTCAGGGTCATCAATTTTGAAGGGAAGAGCCAGTTAGTTACATCAACCACAGTTCTTGCTCGGTACTTATTTTTTTACAGAACTGGAAGGGTGAAGGCCAAAGTTGAACCCGGCATTATTTGAACTCAGAGCGTAAAACGCCGGAAGAAATGCCGCTTGGCGTTTTGTCTGATGTACTAACGATTCTGCTCACGCGCCGCTTTAAACCTTCCCCCAATGAAAGCAAAAAATCTAGAGAGGGAATGGTGACATGGTTTAAGATACAAGGTCAACCAAATTGTCCTGTTCGGCAAATATCCCAACCAAAAAACGTTAGTCCCAATTGTATCTCAAGGTTAGTGGGCCTCGTTACATTGGTAAAAATAGCAACTTAATTCTCCTTAAATTACATCGTACAGACAAATAAAATGGTGATAACCAAAACTACATCGGTTAATATTGTATTAGAAGCATAATCATTGCTGGGATGCTTTTTACCAATAGTCTGTTCTGTTGGAACCGACCTGGGGTTAAATTAGAACACAATTTCGTAAATGATATAAATGTTTAAGAACACATACAACACGTGTACGCTACTGACGAGAGTATTTAATTACATTCCATTACACAAAGTAAATCTCGGCAATCCAAAGAATTAACTAAAAACATACTAAAATATCATCCTTCTTCTATTCATACAATTTCTTTTAATGTATAATGTAAAGGAAAAGCCCTCCCTCTCACTCTCTCTCTGTCTCTTTCTCCTTACTCTCTCACTCACTCTCTCTCACTCTGTCTTTCTCTTTACTCTCTCACTCACTCTCTCTCTGTCTTTCTCCTTACTCTCTCACACATTCACACAACTGTGTATAACAAAAATTTTAATCTTTTGGCTGATACCATCAAAACACTCTCCAACTTGTGTCTGTTACTTTGTTCTTACATTAAAAGATAAAAGTGAGAAGTCTTCCAGGCGTGCCTGTGTGTGTGGTAAGAAGCTTGTTTCCCAACCACAAGTTTCGGGGTTCAGTCCCACTGCGTGGAACCTTCGGCAAGTGCTATCCATTGCAACTTCGTGCCGACCAAAGCATCGTGAGTGGATTTAGTAGACGGAAACTGAAAGAAGCTCGTCGTGTGTGTGTGTGACCACTGCTTGATGTGTTTACGTCGCCGTAACATTAGCGGTTGGATAGAAACGATCGATAAAATAAATATCAGGATGAAAGAAAAGAAAATGAAGTACTGGGGTCCATTTGTTCAACTAAAATCCTTTAAGGTGGTGCCCCAGCATGGCCACATTGAAATAACCGAAGCAAAAGATAAACGATAAAGCAAATTGGATTTCTACCGAGTTGTAATAACTGAATCTATTTATAATCACCATCACTACATTTTATATATATATATATATATATACATACAGTGATACCTCGCACTACGAGTTTAATTCGTTCCACGACCGAGCTCGTCTTATGATTTATTCGTTTTACAAATCAATTTTCCCCCACTGAAATTAAGTAAAATATAATTAATCCGTTCCAGCCCCACAAAATCAATCAAAAATAATTTTTGATGGGTTTTAAAACAGAAAAAGTGTAGATACAAATAAAATGACAATTATAAAACGGAGAATACGAAAGAAATATGGAAACTGGTTTTATTAACTGATTAAACCTTAAAGATGGGACGATTTGTGTGCTCATATTGTGGATATCCGCTCTTACCTCAAGACAAAAATTTGCACGAGTCTCAGCTCGTACAGCAAATTACTCGTTGAACGGGACACTCGTACTGCGAAGTCCTACTGTATACTGAGTGATGAATCAGTTTCATTCATACCAGCCCAGCCTTCCAAATCTAATGACCACCCTAATTCTGTTGATCGATGCATAGGATAATCTTTTCTCAAGTTATCTTTTGTCACACCCTCTCTTTCTCCTGTAATATTTCCTTCACGCTATTCCGTCACCGACACCCGTCACCGACACCCGTCACCGCAATCACCTCAAAACGAGTGTCGTTCATAACAGTCGGTCATAGCAATAGAACAATTATGTTTCCAAACAACACGTCCTTAATCAATCATACTTAATCATACTTAATAAACAATTAACCAGTTATTATTAATACATATGCTCTCCTTTACACTTACTATCACAACAATTATTACAGCCAGCAACATCATTGTTCGTGTTAGCAAAGACTGGATAGCAATCGAAATATTATTAGCATTGTTGTACACTTGGCATTCATAAAAGTAGCGATGAGGAATAGCCATGTATCATACTCAATGTATGATAGACTAATTACTGCTGTATCCTTCCTAATATAACATCCATTATGGACGTACTATGTTAAAAACTATATATATCAGAAAGAGACGAAGCAGCAAAGTAACAGTAAGTAGCCAGAGAGAATGTCGGAAACATTTTGGTCTTGATTAAACTTTACAATAAGCTGCACTCCGAACCAGCCGCATGTTTGGATATCACCACACCAGTATGAATACAGCAGTAACTGGCTTATAAACTGTGTACATTACATTATCTACGATACACAGATAGCTATTTAATTATTTGTATATACCAGTAACGAACTTGAAATATCTTTTATCTACTTCGTGTTTCAGTCATTAGACTGAGGCCATACTGGAGCACCGCTTTGAAGATATTTTATCGAACAAATCGAACCTAGTATTTATTATTCTTTTGTAAAATCTAATATTTTTTTTCTATAGGTCTCTCTTGCCTAACTGCTATATTAAGAGGATATAAAGACACCATTACCGGTTGTCAAGCGATGGGGAAGGAACACACACACACTATATATATATATATATAAATAAAATGTTAAATAAAATAAGATAACAAGGCCAAGACAATGTGATATTTCTAGGACATCTATTGTCATATTATTTACCATTTACACACTCAGACACGACCCGACTTAGACTCCTGACTCCATATTGTCATTTAACCAGGACTTTAACAGCGGTCCTTCTATAGCACTTAGGTCTTCTAGACACCAAAACATCTCGTATGTATATATATATATATATATATATATATATATATATATAT
>NC_068983.1:164997882-165013271 GCF_001194135.2 Octopus bimaculoides
TGGAACCATGTGGTTGGGAAGAAAATTTCTTACCACAGAGTCACGCCAGCCCGACGTTCGAGGTTGAAATAGCATAAAATTTTTAAAAAAACCATTTATGTAATGAATGTATTTAGACATATATAGAGGGTATGGTGTTATTTTTCGGTTTTTGGGTTTTCCTGAGAAAAATTCTCTTCATAGACAGGCTGTGTTTAAAACATAATACATATATATACCGGAATGAGACAGACACTGTCCTAGCAGTGACCAATGAGAAATTCTGACGCGTCTGAGAGATTTTGTCTTAGACAAAAAGCACAACATCTTGTCTTTCAAAAGGTACATATGCGTTAAGAATGGTCCATAAATGGTGGGTTTTAACTAAACAGTTAGCAAAAAGTGCTTGAGAATATGAATATTGTTATTTTACATGTCATGAGTGTTGAGAGCCGTAATCCACTGGTATGTAGAAGTAATAATAAAATGTAACTTGTGAGTATTGACCAAATGGATTCAACGCGCTGCAAGCTCTACCGCACAGAAAGAATTGAACTCAACACTTTTCCAGTCATGGGTAATTATCAGAAAATATGGTATACATACAATAATTAAAATTTAACCTTCATCAAATTTCTTACTAAACAAACTCGAACACACATACACAAGGTGTGTGTGTTGTTAGTTCGTGGGTCGGCTGCGTTTTAGGCGTAAGAGATATATTCTCAATACGCCTGGTGTTAAAAACACCTGAAAGTAAGTCATAGGCAAGCGAGACAACTCTCATCCGGTCCCTTCTCGAAGCGACAGACATCGATGTTTCGTCATTGTGACGTTTCGATTCTACGTCGAGCTGCTTCTAGTTCATACTTGAAATGTCTTAGTGTTTATTGCAAAATGATGAAATGCATACAGATTTTCAACAGAAGGAATATTAATTATCTTAAAATAAAATTAAATTTTAAAAACTTTCTCGTTTGTATATGTGTTATAATTATTCAAACTTTTATCGACATCAGAATTTACTTATCGAAAACCTATCTCATCCAAACTTTCTGTCTCTGTAATTCTTTCGCCGTCTCTATGATTGTGTATGTATGTGAATAGAATGAAACCGTCTACTCATTTCTTGTCACCAAGCCGAGTATGTGCACTCATCTTGTTAACTCTCTCTCCCTACGATGTCAAACATAGTGGGAGAAATCAGCCAAACAAACAAACAGATCTTATTAAACGGAGATGCATTTTATTGTATCTTCATTTCAAATAGTCCAACTGGTTAAATAAAAGCATTTCATGACCAAAGCGTTTAACTTGCTACTTAGATAACAACCTCACATAATGGAAATATTGCAAGTGTTACAGTTTTGTATGTAGGCGTCAGATGTTAATCTAGAGTGTTGGAACCAGACTAGATTTGCTGCCACCGCGCATATTGTGGTTGTGTCTACACTTGTGCCTGTGTATCTCTGTGTGTATCGAATTCAGATTAAAAAGTGAGCCAAATCATTAATTATAATGCTGAAGATGATTCAGTGTTTTATCTCTTAATGCTTCTTATTATTCTTCGCTTATTTGTTTATTTATAATCGTATTCTGTTGTAGATGTTGAACCGACCATCCGGATGAAATTCAAAAATATTCTACGCCGCAGATTACAAACAGCTATATTGATCAAACAATACGTTCATTAATCAACTTGATGAATTATTTTCTTAATATCTGCTTAGACTGATATATCTTAAAGCTCTTCGCTTTGCTGAACTTTGATTCTTACACACGAATGAAACCATTTCACGCCATTTTGTATGTCCCAGCCTATCTGTTCAAATTCCATGTCTATTTCGTGTACTATCATATATACTAATGTCTATTGATTGTACGAAACATTTGCGCAAGGAGCTCCACAGTGCAACTGTAGCCGAAACTACGTGTTTGCAAAGCGTGCTTCATGCAACTGCATGTATGTTTAGCCGCGACACAAAGTTTTAAACAATTGCTTAAAGACCACAATAATGTTAACTGACTGGAATTAGAGTGGAGACGTGTAGAACATGGTTTGATAAATCTGTGCTGTCAACAGAAAATATCTTATTGCCGAATTATTCAATAAGATATTTATTGCCTTATTCTTCTTATTGCCGAATTCGTCAAACATTTTCTTTTATTCTTTTACTTGCTTCAGTCATTTGACTGTGACCATGCTGGAGCATCGCCTTTAGTCGAGCAAATCGACCCCAGGACTTATTCTTTGTAAGCCTAATACTTATTCTATCGGTGTCTTTCCCCGAACCGCTAAGTTACGGGGACGTAAACACAGCAGCATCGGTCGTCAAGTGATGGTGGGGGACAAACATGGACACACAAACACACATACATATATACGACGGGCTTCTTTCAGCTTCCATCTACTAAATCCACTCACAAGGCTTTAGTCGGCCCGAGGCTATAGTAGAAGACACTTGCCAAAGGTGCAACGTAGTGGGACTGAACCCGGAACCATGTGGTTGGTTAGCAAGCTACATACCACACAGCCACTCTTGGCTAAATTCTTTACATATGGCCTCGTAATTAACTGCATTTATAGAATCTGCTTACTTTCCTGGTTTCTATCATGGAAAACTCACAGAATCCTGGTCCAAAATTTTCATCATTGTAACTTAAAACAAAAATTCTCTGATTCTATAAATTTTGGAAACTAATATTCCAAAGAGAGTCAATGTTTCTTGCATTTATTTTGCTAAATAATCCTCTGAAATTCATTCCTAAATCCCCATTGGTTGGTTATATGGTAGATTAAAATCCCATTGATCAACTGTTACTTTCTGAAATAATAAAAAAAGCCCAATACAAATAATGGTTTTGTTGATATAAAGATCTTAAAAATATCTGTAATATTGAGAAACAGCTGGAATTGATAACCTTTTCAGTTGATATAGGGATGGAATTTAGCCAAAATAATGTCTCTACTTTATCGCATGAAAGCTGTTTACAACAATGATTTCGCTATCTCGCCTGTTCTAAACAATGAAAGCTACATATAACTTGATACATACAAACAAAGATAAAATGGACGAAGAGATTTTTATAGAATTTACGAGGTAGTGAAGTCTATATGTAGTCGCATGACCTGATAGAAATAGCAGAAATATATTCCTCATACCACACTTAACAGTCGTAAAAGGTAAATGACATACTGGATAGTGTTAGATGTACTAAGCTTAAAGAAATAATGGATGGTGTTTCGAGTAGGAATGCCTTTAACCATAGGTCAGCTCATCTTTAATCGTAGCTACTCTTTAGAAGATCATCTGATTGAGTTGATGAGCAAAGCTGAGTGTGAGAATAAATAAGAACAATGTCAGATCTCAAAATATCTAGCAATAGCTTTATTTGCACTAACGCTGCTCTCGGCCATATTTCACCTACTTAATTACACTCGAAAGGAAATCCGCCATCTTCGTATTAAAACCCACATCAACTGGAAACTCAGATATAGTGACATTAAAGACGCGTTCTGGTTTAGAAAATAAATATGACGATGAAAGTGGCTTAAGAACCGTTCTTACACCCTTTAAGTGTTGTTTGCCGTCACCCAAGCACCAAAACCAATTGCAAGAAAAAGATCTGAATGTAAGGAGAGTAACTTGATACAGTTTGTGTTTGAATTATTAAACTCTTGAGGGATGTCTGATGAGAACCTACAAATATCATATTAATCTACCTCAGATTGGAACAAACACGCTGCTTATCAATAAGTAGCCATGTGTAGGTGTGTGTGTGTGTGTGTGTATATATATATATATATATAGAGAGAGAGAGAGAGAGGGAGGGGGAGAGAGGGAGAGGGAGGGAGAGAGAGAGAGGGAGAGAGTGTTAAGAAGTAAACAATGCATTTTTATCATTAACCAAAGCCTTTTATTTCAATATATTGATATTTCTTGCAGATAGCCTTTAATAGTGGATAAAATATGAATAGAAACGCTGAGGAGGAAATATTTTTCGAAATCACGGTCACTAAATCGACAATATCGTCGTGTGTCTCATAAGATCAACGTTGCTTACTGGACAAATAGACAAATAGCTCGCGAAATTGTGGGACCAGCTGTTTATGGTGCATGTATATACATGCATAAATATAATTACGGAGATGTACTTGCATAGCAAGTGACCTGATCTGAGAACGTGTGCTGGAACGAAAACAATTGCAGCGTGGAAGGTGTTTATAAGCCATTTAGGAAACACTCAAAAACCGTTAAATTCACTTCAACATTTAAATTTAATTTGCCAAAATATTTTCGTCTTTTTGAGACCGCGACCTGTTCACTGAAAAATGTCAGTGAACAGGTCGCTGTCTCAAATTTAAATGTTGAAGTGAATCTAACGGTTTTTGTGTGTTTCTTAAATGATCTTATAAACTTATATATAATATATATGACATATTTATATAGATATGTGTGTAAAAAGTAGTATGTGTAGTCTATGCATTTCTTTATTTTGTAGGTGCGTATCTAAGAGATAATATTGTTTTCTCAATGAATAGGAATGCTATACTCTGACCTTGCGATTAACTGATTGAAATGCAAAAAGGAGCAGCCAGATGTTTGGAGAAAGACAGATTTATTGGATAAGTTTACTGTATGCGTTCACTGTTGTACCTGCTATAATAAAATGCATATTCCTTATCTCTACATATGTTATTATGCGTTGATATTTTACATTATCTTTGATTTATGATTATGCAACATTTACGGAGAAATAAAAGTAAACCTTTGCATTTGTTTGACTTCTGAAGGATGGCTGGTTGTTATTCTTGATCTGTAATTGCACTTGAATTACTCTAAGACCATTCTTTCTTGACGTTCATTGTCAAATGGGACAGAGTAACATGAAAATAAAACTGATATTGAAAGCTCATACGGCCTTTTAGATTTTATGTGAATGCAATAACTTCTCAAAGCAATGGAAAATGAGAAATTAAGTATCAGAGAATTGGGGGGGGGGGATAACATACTTTTTCTTTGGGGTAAGAAAGTATGGTGGTCTAAACATTTTTCCTTAGAAAAGACTCTTAGCTTTCTTTATCGAATCTCTTATTTGTTCTAGACCTTTTAATGCATTGCTTATTCACTTGTACAGAAGAAAGACCCAAACACTTAGGAAATCTATAGTAAGGAGGATAAGCTCCCTTATCTGTCATGGAAGTTGATGTTCATCAGCTAAGAAAATAAGTTTATTGATTAAAGGTAATCGTTCCGGGATCAATGATCTAAACACAATGCTTTTTAATTGACAAAGTTTAATCTTATTCAAATGAGGTCAATATAAATACTAAGGACAAATGTATGCCTGTCTTGTAAACACTTTCTAACAGTCTAATTATAAAACAGAAAAGAAAGATGGCATTTAAAATATAAACAATGTTAGTGTCTCCTGTCTCCTCATTTCAAATGATAAATAATGACACAGTGAAGAGTGGATTCTTCCAATATGGATCAAGTCTAGCTACACGTAGAATTTAATCTACACACGTTTAGTATTTGAAGTATCCATCATGATTATATTCCGTCATATTGTGAAATGACGTTAGGCAATGACTGTATTGGAAATCAAAATATGATGGTGGAATATCACTTCGCCTTCCGCTCTATTTCGTTTAATTATGCAGCACAACAAAGTCGCCATGGTTCGCGTAAATTCCTTTTATATACAAATTGATATTATGTTCTCAGCATAAAGGTATTCAGTCGATATAGTACAGTCAGGTTTTGTTTGCTCAGCGTAATACAACGTTCAGAAAAATAAGTAACGAATCCTGATTGATTTAGGCTCTAAGACACCCGCATGTATACAAGGTAATAGTGTTTTTGATGTTAATTTTGTAGGGAGCAAGAGATTTAGACTGTTTCAGAATAACTAGAGTTTATATTTCATTGCAATTTACTCTGACAATGGTCACGTCAATTTTAAAATAAATCATGCGCAAACCATTGTATCTCCATTTCGAAAGTCAATTCAAAGACATTCTGTTTATCCAAGCACCAGAATATCTATTATCTACCACAGTAAATTGAGTCAGATATTACAATATATTTGCTGCATAGCTTATGTATGAATACTCAAGTAAAGATTGATCAAATTTATACAAACTGAATTGTATTTATTTAGTTTATATCACTGTCTGTTTATATTTGTAATCTAGTTTCATACTTTCGAGTCAACCGTTATTTTCCAAATATCTCCTTCATGATTCTCTTTCATTTTCTATTTGACAACAGTCAATATTTTCTGCTTCTTGAACAATAGAGTACAGCTTGCTTGAAAAATAAAAAAAGTAGTTTTTCCTTCTACTTACAACTCTAAGTATTTCTTATATCAAACAAGACACGTCAGCTTTGTTTTACTCGGTCCCACGTAAGGCGTCTCTTAATCCCCCCTTTTGTGCCGATATGGTGCATTTTCTTTTACAACAGTGAGTTTTGCTTCCTCTAGTTCTACTTCGAGTTTCCTCTACATTTAACCAACATTTTATTTTCTTTCTTTTACTCATTTAATCTCTCTAAAAGCTTTTCTTTGTTGTTTGTACTATATCTAAAGAATATGGCTTAATCTATCGGCGTTTATTTAGAGGAGAAAAAAAAACAACTATCTATCCGTCTGGTTATTACTGAACAAGAAAGTTCCGGTTTTGGTCTGTAGCAAAAACCTATTGAAATTGTGGTCTGCATAGAAACTTCAAACAGTTACCTGACACTCAATGTCTGTTTTTCCTTTTATTAACAATCATAATATCCTTTCATAGCTTATAAATTAGGTAACCTTGCAACGGATAAGTAAACAAGTAAATAAGGTGTACTAGATTAGCTTTTTCTTTCATCCTAAGTACACAATGTCGTTTAGATTAATAAATACATCATAACAAATTTCATGAATACCTCTATAGTTTCTCTTCCACCTTTCGACCTCCCGCTCTTTATCTCTCTGGGTTCATTTCCTTCCTTCTTTCTTTCTCTTTCTTAATCCGGATAATAAGATATATAATTAAGGTCTTTTATTCTATCTTGTTGTACCAGTCGTGTGGAGATTATGCCTTGCAAATCCATTTACTTAATATATTCCTATGTGGCTTTCGTAACGACATGAAGTATATTTGATCTGCAGGAGAATTTCAAGAACCAAGTTTAATACCGAGTTGAACCATTAGTTTATTAATTTGTGCAGGTCACAACTTGGTTATATAATTGCATCGGACGAAATTATAACTGGTGTGTGTGTGTGTGTGTGTGTGTGGCCTGTACTGACCAGATTATTAGATGTCATAGAACGCTGGTCACGATGGGCTTCCAACTCTTTTGCTTCCTGCTACAAATTGTTTTGGGGGCCTTCTGAGTCGTCTTTTCCGATTTATTGGATACCACTCGGCAATTGTGCAGGTCCACCTCTTGTATGTGAACCTAACTATATTTCCGACCCAGCGAAACTTCTGCTTTCGGCATTCTGCGATCACACTGCTCCCTTTGCTTCGTTTTCAGATATGCTCGACCATTCGATTCGTAGCAAACCGATGTTCTCTTCCTTCAGGTGGAACGGTACTAGTGAAGGGACAGGCATGTATGACCTTTTCCAGCTAAGCGAACGAGCAAAAGCTATAAGCTGCCTGGTTAATATTTGAGCAAGACACCGGCAAAATCTCCACGATGAAAAAAAATTATATATCGTTGGCAACATCTAAAGACGGAACTGTGTGCAGAAGAGTAATAAAGAGGAAGGGATCGATGTGCGAGGGTTGGTGAAAAGTTCCTGGCTTAAAGGGTTTTGCAAAAGGCTTCATTGAAGGTTCAACGTTCCAAGTTCTTTTACAGGGCTGAAGGACGACTGAAATAAATGTGTGATTCTGAGAGGGGGGGGGGGATACGTTGAATAAAATCATAATTAACTTATTTCCTATATTTTCTTCTACCCAAAGCCAGGAACTCTTCAGCACCCCCTAGTATATATACGTGTGTTTGTAGTGAATCTGTGTTAGTGGATATATATATATATCTCAAAGGTTATATATTAATATATGCAAGATTAACTGCTCTAAGTAGAAGAAAACTGTTATGAAAATAGTTGCATTCTATATGCTCAGTAAAGATTGGCTTCTGCTTTTGGCACAGAACCAGACATTTAGAGAAGGAGAATTTAGTCGATGCAATATTTAACGGGTGCCTTCCTTTGTGATTCCGGAAGGTGAAAACCAAGGCTGAACTCAGCGGTATTTGAACTCAGAATGTATAGAGCCGGAAGAAATGCCGCAAAATATTTTGTTCGATGCTCTAATGATTCTGAAAAATCCCCGCCCTTTCTATCCGGGGAAGTATGACAGTGAATCAGTCCATTCCAAGTCCATTTTTAAGGCTTGTTTGTCCATGTTGAGTCGCTTCAGTGCAGCTATCGTCACCTGAGATTTAAATAAGTGTCGGTATACGAGTGACTTATAATAATAATACACATGGTTAGCTTAAATTTATGCAATTTAAACTGAAGAGAGGCATTTGTTTGCATCTCTGCAGATCGTGTTGACGACAAACTCCAAATGGTCCGCTGCACTTCTAAAACTTAGTTAAATTTCACGTCAACCCATGAGATGTGATGAGAGATAAACAGACTATAAATTAAATACCACCATTCCAAATATAAACGTCATTAGATAATGCAGCCATTTGTAATTGATGGAGGATAACAAACTCACTGACAAACCTCCAGCCGCGATTATATTGTCTGCCAAAGGGCCATATTATTGATTACAATCAAACTCATTATTGAACTTATTTTTGTGATGGGATGTAATCGATAACGTGGTTTTCAGGCGTTTCACAAATTATATAGTCCGAGGTTCTAATCAGCAAGTTCCTTGTACTTTTACAATTCCAAATTACTGTTTACATGCTCCGTACTATTTATGTAATAAAAAGTGGCCATTTGTTTGAACGTCGATCATGTTCTTGACGTTAATATTCTTCGAAATCATCAAATTAAAGTGTAATGCCTTCATATGTTTCACGTCCGTCTATTGAAAGTCTCATACTCAAAAACTTAAAAACTGTAATTAATACTTGATCAACAGCAGACAACTGTACAATTTATAAATTATTCAAATTGTTCCATCAAAGTTCCTACCTATTCTATTTAAGTAGCTCTTAGATATAAGTCCTCTTCATGAAACATGTGACACCAATCTTCGTTATTTTCCTGTGTGCCATATGAACAGTAAAACGTGTGGACATCTGTTTAAAGTTTAGTTTAAGAATGGTTTAAAAACTTTAGGTAGATTACCGTATATATATATATATATATATATATATATATATATATATACACACACACACACACACAGAATTGTTGGCTGGATAGATAGATAGATAAATAGATAGATATACGCAATATTAATTCTCTGAGCGAGAAGTAAATAGTAGCAGCGCAAAAGCGAAAAATATAATTGCCAGCTAGATGTGGCGGTCCTATAGAGGACAATGCTACTGTTGTTTTTAACCCCAGCTGGCAAACGACACACTATCTGTGTCCGATTAGTATTTGCGTGTGGAATGAGTTTTCATCATTCGCTCGTGATTATCACAGACTGATGACGGTTACTTTTGCACGATTCATACTCAAAATATTGGAGGGATACAAATTAATACTGAATTTAGGCTTGGGATACGCCATTTGCTAATTTCCTTTGAAAATATATTAGTTTAATAGTGATTCTTTTGAAGGCCCAATGTAACATTTGTTAGGTAACTGGACTACTAAATCGATGTCTGGATGTTATCGGTTATTTACGTTATCGATGATGTTAGGATTAAGCAATGCAGATCACGTCAGTCAGATCTTCAGACAAGATTGGACATGAATAAAAAATATCTATCATGGATTTTATTGTTAAATTATCAGCCTTAATGAAACAATGATCCCAACTTCTTTGTGACGAGATATAAACCCCAAGGTTTAATAATGAAGGAGAATACAATTTTTTCAGCTGTTAACCACATTAACCTCTATTATGGAGCATCACCAAAGAAATGAAAATTAAATTATGCGAACCGGGGTTTGAAATCACATTCAGTTTTGAATTTCTAAAATATTTTATTTGATTCTCCATCAACATCCTCAATATCACAAAAATAATGTTAAATAATTTTCCAACAGGACTGTTTTTGTGGTGGAAAGATGTAATCGATTGCAATGAAGACCAAATAGTATCGCTACAGGCGTAGGCGTGGGTGTGTGGCAAGAAGTTTACTTCCCAATCACATGGTCCCCAGTGGCACCTTGGGCAAGTGTATTCTTTTACAGCCTCGGGTCGACCAAAGTCTCGAAAGTGGGTTTCGTAAACAGAAACTGAAAGAAGCCCGTTGTATCTGTGTGTGTGTGTGTGAAAATTAATACGTATATGGACAGGTAGATAGGTGATACGGGCACACGTGCATACATACATACAAATGAAGACTGAAACACATTTCCATGTACACACACGCACACTTCACACAAGGACACATATGGAGACAAATATCCATAACAGACGCACACACATAGTCACACAAACCCATACACACACAAACATGCAGACACAAGGAGACAGAGGTACACACAGAAATAAATACACCCACACATACATGAACACAAATACACACACATACACATGGATAGGCAGAATACATACATACATACATACATGTGTATGCGCACACAGAAACAAAGAAAATACACAACGCAGTTCCGAGAACGGACAGAGTCAACGACTATTAAAGCGGTTGCAAGGCGCAACGAAAATTTTCGTAAAAATTATTAAGTGATTGGAAATCAGACCGGAGAGTGTGTAAAATTAGTAAGGCACTAAAAGAGAGTTTGAAGGGGTCGATATTGAATTATGAACATAATATAACCAAATAAAAGACGATGGCTGTTATTGTTGTTTAACAACTCCATATCATTTCTGATTTTCTTAATCTCTGCTCAAAGATATTCTACACTTGAACGCCACGACATTTTCATAGGCGATGCCTTTTACGTATTTATTGTAAGACAATAGTGTATGACTATGCGGAATCTAGCGACTATGTTTAGCTGATCAAGTGACCACGTGGAGGTCTCTTCTTGCAATCCGATTTCCTACCTATTGTGTTTAGTCACAGCTTTTAGGAATACGTTAACGATTAATTCACAATTTATTCAACATTCCATCAATAATCAACTCTAACTGCAGTCAATCCCGATCACATTTTATGAAATGCAAAACTAAGTGAAATTTCGAAGATAGTTTGTTAATCTAAAACGATGAGATCGAATTATCGTACACAAAAATTAACACAATAACATAACGGATCGTTGTGTTTACGGTTCTCATCGATCGAGGGTGTGGACTTGAATATAATTTAGCTTTTGTATAAATGCATTACATCGACAGCTACTGATTGGTGGAGAACGATATCGATTTTCGACAGCTTTGTTCGTTTAAGTTTAATATTCCTTACAAGCTCAAATATAAATTCTGAAGGAGCATTGACAAGAAATAATATTTCGTATCAATTATTTACTTTTCCCAATATCTTTAGCCTCTTTCTTTCTTTCCTTCCATCTGTCTACATTTCTTTATTTCTCTGTTTAACAACTCATTCACAAATCTATATTTTCATACTTTCACACAATGGTCACCAGTTTCTTTCAAACTTTTACCCCCCCCCCTTCCTCCTCTCTTCTTCTCTCAGTTTCACTGAATTTCGTTTTGTTAATCAAACACTAACTCTTCACTTCTATCGCAATAATACTGACACATAGCAAAACGTTCGGGTACTCTTAAGAAAGAAAAAAAGACAGACAGACAGATAGATAGATCCAAAGTTAGATGTGTAGGAAGAAAGTTGGCTTGAATATTTATCATTTTCACGGTCGGTTCCGCTCGTTATGAAACATATGTAGTCCGGATCTTATCTTCTCCATTCCTTAACTCTTGTATATATATATATATATATATATATATATATATATATATATATATATATATATATATATATATATATATATATATATATATATATGCAAAAATAAGAGGAATGACCAGCAAAAGTGGACTCCTATATCTGCAGGATAATCAGACTACGCGGACGATCCTGCAGATATTTACTTATGTAAATTTTAACAGGTGAAACCATGTTACGTAGGTTAATCGTTTATTTATTTAGTATTTTTTCATTTGTCTTGCTCTTTTACAGTCTGTTGTGTCGCTAATTTTTTACTGAGAACATATTTTTCTTGGTTAGATGATTCGGCATCTCTTTCTAGCATATAGGAGTCCTCTTTTGCTGGTCATTCCTCTTATTTTTGTATGTAATATAATTTCAGTCTTCGGATTTTTTTAATATGCTGGACCACTGGTTTTAATTGAATAATATCAATGTTTACCCTCATTAATAAATATATATATATATATCCATGCATACACATACATACATATACACATATCTTTATGTTTGTTAGAGGGAAAGAGACATTAGATAGTTCAGGAATTGTACACATACACACAAATTTAAGCATATACATACATACATACATACATACATATCATTCTGCTTGTTAGAGGGAAAGATACAATAAGTGCATCAGGTATTGTATATAAATAAGTAGTTCGAGGTATATAAGCAAAATCGAACACACATACAGAGAATGTATATTGTAAATTACAGAGACGTAAACACACCAACACTGGTTGTCAGGTAGTGGTGAGGGACAAAGCCACACACAAAGATACGCACACACACTATATATATATATATGTATATATATATACACGTGTGTGTGTGTTGATATTCTTGACCAAAGCATTTACATAGCTTATTAAAACATATTTTAGTAATATCTATATTTATATTATTGCAGTGTTATGTTTATCATTTGGTTCGGGGTTGGACTCGCAAAATCCAACGCCACCTATCACATCAACTGAAAGGCATTACCTCTCCATTAAATAAAATATTTGTCTGGCATCAATATTATAAAATGCAACTGGACGGCGAGCTGACAGAATCGTTAACACGCCGAGGTAAAATGCGGAGCGGTATTTCGTCCACCTTTATGTTCCGAGGTCAAATTCCGTAGAGGCTGACTTTGTCTTTCAGCCCTTCGGGGTTGATAAAATAAGTACCAGTTGAACACGGAGGCCAATATAGTTGACCTTACCTCTCCCCGAACTTGTTGGCCTTGTGTCAAAATTTGAAACCAATTTTATTAAACTTGTGTTCTGAAGTTAACATTTTTTGTGTTTGATTCGCGTCTTTCCAACAAGGAAGAGCAGTGAAAGAGACGAGTAATAAGGATGACTATAAAATCTAGCCTGGCACTCCTGAGCTACCGAAACGAATTAGTGAATGCTACGAAAAAAGCGAGATCAAACACTCAGTCTGTAATATTATTTCTTTTCTCTCAATTTTACCAACCGTTCTGCTTTTTGGCCCAACTCCTTTTACTGACCATATGAATTAATTCTTCGTCATAAGAAAACATATTTTCTTACAATTTATGCAAACAGGCGCAGGAGTGACTGTGTGGTAAGAAGCTTGCTTCCCAACCACATGGTTCCGGCTTCAGTTCCACAACGTGGTACCTTGGGCAAGTGTTTCTACTATAGTTTCACGCCGACCAAAGCCTTGTGGGTGGATATGGTGGACGGAAACTGAAAGAAGCCCGTCATATATATATGTGTGTGTGTGTGAGATTAACAAATTAAAGACAGAAGGTGGAAAATACGAGAATATATTTAGACAAAAAGAGAAACGAACACTTAATCCAGCGATAAAAGTATTGAAAAAATATGTGAGTGTGTGTGTATTTGTCCGTCCATGTTTGTCCCCCACACCATTGCTTGACAACCGTAATTTAGCGGTTTAGCGAAAGAGCCCGATAGAATAAGTACTAGGCTTACAAAGTAGAAGTGCTGGGGTCGATTTGTTCGACTAAAGACAGTGCTGAAATAAGTAAAAGAATAAAAGAAAAAAAGTGCAGTTTTATACAAGATCAGTATCATATTTATGAACAATATTGCGTAAGTATTTAGTGCTTCAATATCAATTTATATACTGTAATTATTAAAGTATATAATCTATTATAATGTGGTACAGTACACATAGGTTTATGTGTTTTATGCTTTATTAGCTTTGAAACTTTGGTTTAATCGGTTTCTGTGAAATTTCTAAGTTAGATTTTCTACCTTCAGCATCATCACTTGAAATTGAGTAGATGTCCTCGAATGCAATACGAGTGATGGCTTTCCAGTTGTCTGTGGCTGGAGAACGTCGGAGTTGAGGAAAGAAATGAATTTAGATAAGTGGGTGGCGGAGTCAAAGTAACTGGAAGCCTTTTGTTGTTGTTAGCTTTGTAAATAAGATAAGTGATGCATTGAGTGGAGTTTACATTTATGTAGACAAGTACTGTCAGCGTCAAGAGTTTAAATAAATAGTGTATCCTAAATAGCGGAGGCGGATGTTGGACAATAGGTTAGGAATTTGCCTCACGGAAACAGTCCGACATTTTGTTGGTCTTAATCTGAGGTCGATAAGAATTACGTTTTGCTAATTATAAAATCTGAAAGAGATTTTGATGTCTCTTGAGAGGGTCATTTTGCCAATAAGAAACTAACTCTGGTTACGCTTCGCTTCTTTTATTATTATTAGTCAACCAGTTTACTAATTGAATGTTTGATGCATCGTTAATCAATCAATGAAGCAGTAAGATATCGAGATAGACCCTGAGTAAAAATGGCTTGTATGAGGTCGCGAATGATGACGAAAGGAATCTCATGAGCCCAGCTCATTTATTGATTGACCAAACTATTAATCAAGCAGTCGGTTAGTTAATTGGTTAAACTATTAACTTGTTCTCAGAATAATATTTTTAAAAACTGAACTAGAACCACTGCATGTGTTTTTTATTGGCATAATGACCCTCCAAACACATAACGAAATATAATTATTATTTTCTATTGCTTTCTAAACAGCACGATGAGATTATTTACATTAGACGGATATTTGTCCTCATCTAGTTTGACGTTAACACAACGTTTCGGCTGATATACCCTCCAGCCTCCATCAGGTGTCTTGGGGAAATTTCGAACCTGGATTCTAATTCCTAAGGTATTTTTCGATGTTATTATCATTATTATTATTATTATTATTATTGTTCAGTAGTTTTATTTTTATAACGTGCTTTCACTTCACTACCGAGCGCAGCTCTGTGCGCCTTGGGTATGCGCTGTGGTTTGCTGTGGTTACTGTATTGAAAGTGTTTTGCGTAGGATGTGTGCTGTGCCCAGTAGTGCAATTTTCGGTATGTTATATATATTTGTAAGTCCTGGTGTTTTTGTTATGTATTTGTCT
>NC_068983.1:165013461-165017992 GCF_001194135.2 Octopus bimaculoides
ATTTGCCTTAATTTCTCTATCTGTGTGTATTGGCATATTCCAGAGTATGGTTGCTTTCTCGTTTTCTGTGACCTTTTCTGGCGTGTGTTTATACCATCTTTTTTCTGTTGTTATTCCATAGTGTTGGCATAGCTTCCAGTGTATATAGGTCCCAGTTCTGTCGTGTCTGTGAATATATTCCTTCTTAGCCAGGACTGGGCAGCCTGAGATAATATGATTTATTTCTCCACAAATTCTACAGTTACCTGTTATGTTTCTTTTCATTATATGTTTTTGGTTATTATTATTATCATCATCATCATTATTATTCAGGTCACTGCCTGGAATCAAACTCAGAATGTTGGAGTTAGTAGCCAGCGCTCTTAACCACGGGCATATGGCGTAGTTGTTAAGAGTGCGGGCTGCTAACCCCAAGATTCCGCGTTCGATTCCAGACATTGACTTGATTAATAATAATAATTAAAATAACATCAAAAAATACTTTAGGAATGAGAACCCAGGTTCGAAAATCCCCAAGACATCTGATGAAGGCTGGAGGGTATATCAACTGAAACATTGTGTTAACAACAAACAAGATGAGGACAAATATCCGTCAAATGTAAATAATGGAAGTAATGTACCTAATTCCTCATCTCTTCAATATAAAACTGCAGCACGATGAGATTTCAGAGAGATTCGACTGCTTCTTCTACCAGTTCGAGTAACTTCCTAAAGAGTCACCCCGTAGGCTTCTGGCATGTGTGCTTGTAGGAGGAGATAAAGGAAGTCTATACTAGGCAGTACATGCAGAGACATAGTTTCCATTTTTTACTCGTGCAGTTAAAGACTAATAATAGCTTCTTGGCAATGAAACAATTCCGTTTCTTTCAGTTCATCTTCTCGAGATATCCAGCAGGTTTTGTCCAATGGCATATGTTTTTAACGCGATACACGTTAACAATATCAGTAATACTCATTATATATAATTCCGACTCGGCAATGACACCCCAGTCTCGCGCCTTTTCCGCTCTACCGGTCATTCTTTACAACACCTGTCCGTGTTCGGACTGACTTTGCACAGGGGCCATCCGGACTCCCTTTTGCACCGTGAAATGGGATTAATCTTCTCTCTTCGCTCCTTTGCGCCACATGGGCTCAACTCTCCTCCCCTCTTCATCTAACCTCCTCGCCTCTCTCTTTCCCCTTGACACCTAATTCCTCCCACACACCTCTTCTCTCTTGCTCCGACTCCTACTTCTCTTTACACCTACTCTCTTCTCTCCAACCCACTTCTCCTTCCCCTTCATCGTCACCCCTCTCTCGTAAACCCATCCCACTCCTACACATTCCAACCCCACCTTCCCTCTCCTTCCCATAAAACCCCACCCACTCCCACATAACCCATCTCTACCCCCACCTTCAGCCTAACGCACACCCCACTCTTTCTACTCTTATCTCCCCCACCTCCCAACACCATCACACCACAACACATCACAACGTACACACCAGCACTGACCACTTCACAGCCCCACATCATCACACCTACACATACACAAACGTCAAGATCACCAACCCTCTTCCACACGCACATACAGACTCTCTTATACATACGCACGCGCACCTTCGTTTTGGGATCATCACAACCTTATCTCCCCTTCTTCCTAGCTCTCCTATGTGACCCTTCTGTTTGGCATTCGCCATGATAGATCGCTAGCCACTACACATTCTTTATTTTCTCTCTTTGTTTTTTTTCTGTGTTCCTTTCTGTAGAAGAGCATAGGCTCAAAATGTTAAAGACGTTTTCACTTCCCGAGCGTTATACTAAAACATCTGTTTGTTGTCTACACCACCTGTCTTCGTCTTTTGTTTTGGGTTTTTTTTTGTGAACTCTCCCATATATACGTGTGTGTGTGTAGAGAGAGAGAGAGAGAGAGAGAGAGGCGCAATGGCCCAGTGGTTAGGGCAGCGGGCTCGCGGTCATAGGATCGCGGTTTCGATTCCAAGACCAGGCGTTGTGAGTGTTTCTTGAATGAAAACACCTAAAGCTCCACGAGGCTCCGGCAGGGGATGATGGCGAACCCTACTGTACTCTTCCACCACAACTTTCTCTCACTCTTTCTTCCTGTTTCTTGTGTTCCTGTAATTCAAAGGGTCACCTTGTCACACTGAATATCCTCGAGAACTACGTTAAGTGTACACGTGTCTGTGGAGTGCTCAGCCACTTGCACGTTAATTTCACGAGCAGACTGTTCCGTTGATCGGAACCCTCGACGTCGTAAGCGACGGAATGCCAACAACAACAACATATATAAGGAACGATAGGATATATATGTTCATGTATGTATGTATGTGTATTTTGTGCATATACAAACTATTACGGAAGTAATAACAGGTGGATATAGAAAATAGGTTTATTGACACTTGTTATAAATATGAAAATTATTATTAGATCAATCACCTTTTGAACAATATCAGAGCTATTTTGTACTACAGCTGATTGTAATCGATAGTAATGCACTAGAAATGACCCTGTATTTAGTAACAGAAAACTATATCTGAGTTTTTTTAATAAAGATTAGAAGTTAGTGTACTACATTTTCCTCATTAACCAACCCGAGACGTACGGAAATTTCAAAAAGTCTAACGAACTTCGTATATTTCCTTTGCTCTTTACACACCATTATATATATATATATATATATATATATATATGTTGGAGTGGCTTGCTTTCCAATCACATGGTTCCGGGTTCTGTCCCACTGCGTGGCACCTTGGACAAGTGCTATCCACTATAGCCTCGGGACAACCAAAGCCTTGTGAGTGGATTTGGTAGACAGAAACTGAAAGAATCCCGTCGAATATATGTGTGTGTGTGTGTGTGTGTGTGTGTTTGTCCTCCCGACATCGCTTGACAACCGATTCAGTTTTCCCAATATGCGAAGAGTCACAGAAAGAGTATAGAGGGAAAATTATATAAAGATTTAAAAGTGACTTAACGATGAAGGAAAACAGAGAACGTAACGACACACACTAATTTTAGACCATCATTAGTCAACGCGCTTCTGTTTATAGCTACCTTTTCTTTCGTCTCTCATTCTCTATCTAACTAGAGAGAGAGAGAGTGTGTGTGTGTGAGATAGGAGGGGAGAGCAGGGACAGAGAAAAACATGCAGAGAGAAAGAGGAAGAAGAAAAAGTGACATTACAACTTCATTTAAATTTTCTGTCTCTCTACATTTATGCGCTTTGAAGAATTTTTACTATTTCTCAAAATTAATGTTATACAAAATTCAGGAGACGAATAATAATACGTAGGGTTCTGTGATTTCGCAGTTTCGGAATACAAGGGGTCAAACAGAGAAATCTCACACATTACACACAAACACAGTCATAATTAAAGAAATAAATCTCTCTCAGAGTGTGTATGCGTAAGTACGTGTGTATGTATGCATCAGTGTGTAGACATGAACTATTAGTGCTTCCACGCGCAAAATTAGCGGGCTCAGTAGATATGAAACTGAAATATATGTGAAATGATATAGCACGTTATTGGTAAGACATCATCATAAAGAGATATCGTGTTCTTAATATGTCCGCAATGCATTTGGATTGTTATACAGAGGTTCCAAATTCGTGGAAGAAAGTTTTAAGTGATATAACTCCTCCACCTCTTTCTCTCTGTTTTTCTCTGTTCATATATACAAACACACATTCACATTGTCATAAATACATATGTATGCAAAGAAAGAAAGAAAGTAGTAACGAAACATACTTAGTCGTCAGAAGAGACGGATTTCGCTTGTATGTTTATCTATATAAATGAATATATGAATGCCTTTATTCGTCTTTGTAATGAAGCATCTAACTATATTTTGATGTGCACAGAACTATGGTTATCTACTAAATTTCCAATCCTAAATATATCCCGTAACAAATTCTAGGTTAAGTTGGTTTAAAGTATCCACCCATTGCTTCGACTCTTTAGATGTTTTATCTCTTCGTATTGATAACTAATCATCTATGTATCCACACGATTCTGCATGGATCTGGTAATTTAAAATCGATATCAAATTGCATAATATTATCTTGCCTATACATGTGCTGCTCCACAAATTATATATTTTATAGATTATTTACTAATTAATCACAACCGTCCAAGTATCTGTTCTTCTTGATGAGAAATATAAACTAATGTATTTACATTAGTATATCCGGAATCCATTTCTTTTTAACGAGATATTCTTTTGATCTCGGTTTATGTTCCGAATAAATTAATCTTATCACAACGCACGAGGATCCAAATCTGTTTTCTAGTTTAAAATAATAATTTTTTAGACTTGTGGCGAGTGTACTTCGAAGATAACATTTCCTAGGTTCTCGGGTCGATGTCCTGGCAAAGCAATTTGCTTTGCAAAAG
Source organism: Octopus bimaculoides (assembly GCF_001194135.2). Classification (NCBI taxonomy): domain Eukaryota; kingdom Metazoa; phylum Mollusca; class Cephalopoda; order Octopoda; family Octopodidae; genus Octopus; species Octopus bimaculoides. Next base: position 165,017,857 of record NC_068983.1, read on the forward strand.
GTGGTGACTAGCATAGCATCGGGTTGGCCAAAACCTCGGAGTTGTGGTATATGTGTGAGTGTGTGTGCGTGCGTGTAGCTGAATGCATGCATATGAATAAACGTATGGAGAGGGAGAGAGGGGGAGAGGGAGAGAG
>NC_068983.1:165018066-165026572 GCF_001194135.2 Octopus bimaculoides
GGAGAGAGGGGGAGAGGGAGAGAGGGGGAGAGGGAGAGAGAGAGGGAGAGAGAGATTTATCTGTGTATGTACATATATATGAATGCGTGTATATATGTGCGTGTGTAGTGAGAGAGAGAATTATGTATGTGTATATATACATTATATATGAATGTGTGTATATATGCGTGTGTATGTGTAGAGATTTATGTATGCATATATATATATATATTGTGTGTGTGTCTGTGTCTGTGTGTTTGATGTTATGTCAAGCTACATATAAAGCAGACATTAAACGGAAGGATTACCCGATATATTTATTAGAGGACATGTTTATTAATCTTTTACGAAGAAAAGGTTGAAAATGACTTCTAAATTTTGGATTGTTTTACTTCTTCTATATGCGCGTGTGTAGGTGCTTGTGGGGTGGGGAGTGTGAGGATTAATTTGATATCAAATTTACTCAGAAGATAAAAAAAAAATGATTATCCTTTGGATGTTCGGTTCTGAGTGAGTTTTCATAAAATTTATTTATGAATGTTTGGTATTTTATGAGTAAGTCAAGTTTGATTTGAATGATAAATTTTGCATAGAGGAATTCAGCAAGCAGAGATTGCTACTCACTCCCTTTTTCGTGGTGGCAACTGCCACAGAATGGTCCTATTTTTGATGCTCCTAGTTCTGATGGAATCAGAGGATAGAATCAATAGCATATATATATATATATATATATATATATATATATCATCATCGTTTAACGTCCGCTCTCCATGCTGGCATGGGTTGGACGGTTTGACTGACGACTGGTGAGCCAGAAGGCTGCACCAGGCTCAATCAGATCTAATAAGGTATATACAGCTGGATGCCCTTCCTAACGCCAACCACTCCGAGAGTGTAGTGGGTGCTTTACGTGCCACCAGCACGAGAGCCAGTCAGGCGGTTCTGGCAACGACCACGCTCGAATGTTGCTTTCCACGTGCCACCGGCACATGTGCCGGTAAGGCGTCGCTGGCAACGATCACGCTCGAATGGTGCTTTTTACGTGCCACCGTGGCCCTGGTAACGATCAAGCTCGGATGTGCCTTTAACGTTCCACTGGCATGAGTGCCAATCAAGCGGTACTGTCATCGGCCACGTCAGCGAGTTTGATTTCACTTGCCTCAGTAGGTCTTCGCAAGCAAAGTTTATTGCCCAATGAATGAGGAGTACTCATAAGAGAGAGAGAGAGAGAAAGAGAGAGGAGTGCTGAACTGAAAGGTTCCTAGCTTTAAGTGTATCGCGAAAGGTCTGGCTGGAGGACCAAACTTTCGCGTTTTTTGCAGGGCTTAGAAAACTGAATGACCACTGCAATAAATGTGTCAATCCACGAAGGGAATATATTGAATAAAATCATAACTGATCCTCCTATATTTTCTTTCACTCAAAGCCAGGAAATTTTCTACACCCCTCGTGTGTGTGTATAAGACACAGGCATGGCTGTGTGGTAAGAAGTTTGCTTCCTAACCACATGGTTCTGGGTTCAGTCCCATATGTATGACAACTTTGGGCAAGTTTCCTTCACTCTACTTTCGGGCCTAGAAAAGGTTTTGTGAGTGGATTTGGTAGATGGAAACTGAAATAATCCTGTCATATATATATGCTGTCGCTCGATAGGGCTGGAATCATCTCAGGTTTCCGGTCCCAAAGGCGTCATCGTGCTTAGAGCCAGCCAGATCTACCAGCCCACAACTGCTGCGTCAATCGAGACTAAAGTCCTGATAGGAATGATCTGGTGGGAGGCGGATGACATGTCCGTACCACCGCATGCGGTGTTTTTCGATGTCATTTCCAGACCTTCACAGTCTCATTTTCCAGAATTAAATTAATTTGACATCAGAATGCGTTGGTTGGATTCATGTAGGCTTTTCTTTCTTTTCTACTCTAGGCACAAGTCCCGTCGTATAGACTTTTCTGCCAGATGTTTATAATAATAGACTTCTACGTCGGCAGTTATGTGTCAATTTGTTTTGTTGTGATTAATTTCTTGACCGTTAGATAGACAGATATATTTCCAATCATTTGAAAGGCATGGTAATCACATTTCTAATTTTGCCTGCCTTTAAAATCAATAGCATTGATTACTCATTGATTATAGATCTAATCCGTAAAAGTCAAGCAATTAACTCGATTCATTGCAGGGACACGAGATGAAATTTGTTTTTTCCGTCTGTTAAAAATATTTTACTTAAAATTAAATCCCGATATTCTGAATAATTCTCATAACGTGTAACAGCAAAGAATTCCTGAATAATTAAAACAATTAATGCAAAATTTTAATAAATCTGCTGTAAGTGCTGCTTTCTCTCTTTCTTTTAATTAAAAATAACAGGTCGTCAAATTGGTCTTCAACCGCCTGTATTAATTTGTAGTCTGATTGAAATTAATTTAGCGAAGGGATGGAAGAATGTATGAAGGAAGAATCTATGAATGATTAGACGTTTAAGTTTAATAACAAAATTAAATGATTTGTTAATGAAGTCTAGCGTTACGAGAGAGTACCCTTTATTGGAGCGTGTTATTTTCTGAGTGTACCCAGTAGACTGAAAGATGGGGAAAGGAAGGCAAGTGGCCTTGTGGTTAGGGCATTTCACTCCCGATCGCATGGCTGTCGTTTCGACTCCTGAAGTGGGCGATACGTTGTTTCTTGAGGAAAACACTTCATTTACATTGCTCCAGTTCACTCCGCTGTAAACCTGTGATGGACCGGCGCCCTGTGGCGAAATGCCATCCTGTTCAGAGGTAATTTTGGTCACTCACCAACCTTGGAACGGGATACTCTATGAGTGCTAAGAGGGAGAAAGAGAAGGAAACAGAGAAAGAGAGAGAATTATATCAAACTAGAAAGAGAGGAAGGGAAACAGCCTGTCCAGCAATGAGGTGGTTTATCGAAAGGCTGGCAATCTGCTATGTAAAATGACAAATTTGGAAAAAGAAGGGAAAAAGGATAACACCAACAAAAATATGTAATAGTGTCTATTATCTCTCCACAGCCCCGATTGTCTTATCAACCTGCTTTGTCTTCTGACATGTTTCTCCATTATTTGTTATTTATTTTTGTGTCTTGTCTCCCCCTTTTTGTAGTTCTGGTAATTGCTCAGTATATAAATAGATTGGTTGCTTATATCTCTAGGATTGATCAAATTGATGTAGACACTTCTGATGCGAATCAAATAAAATTTGAAAATTGAATAATGTTCATCATTTTATCAATCGACGGAGAAACAGCTAAATCTACTCTGTTTATATATCTACGATAGGTTACATATGATTATATCATACCTCCACACTCTGTGTGGCCGGTCTGTAATATTAAATTAAGTATTAACATGGTATGCAAATTAGTAACTACAGGTTTCTGTATAAAAAGATTGGCTGTTCATTGCTCTAGGATCGGTGAAATTGATGGGAGACACCAATGATGAGAAGTCAATAAGATTCCAAAATCGATTACGATTGTTCATAATTGTTTCAAGCTACGGAAAAACAGCTAAATTATCATTGTTTATATTCCTAATTTATATATATATATATATATATATATATATATATATATACACATACATACATACATATACACGCATATATCTACACATATATACATACGCATATGCACACACACACAAACACATATATACACACATTTTTTTCTCTTACTTCCAACCAATTCATTCGGTCCATCGATACATATTACATTCCAACGAATTGTCCCACTGGAAACATCAGATTCTTACCTCGCGGTAAACCAATTTATTCCACTTTATATTCCCTAATTTCCGTTGCAGACTATCAACCGTTTCCTTATATCTCACTGTTTACTTTATAAATTGCGCTCTCAGTTTACAAGATGGCCGCTGCCGTATGAGATTTCATTGTAAGTGTTTGCCTTAGCAACAGCCAGCTGATGCATGTGTGCTGTTTTATCTGATCCGCTAAATTGCACCAAACACAGATATTAACTGTAATTTTTCACATGGAAGCATAGCATTAACAACTTCCTCTGCGGCTTATTATCAGAACTATTAAAATCAGAAATAGTATCGGGAACGAGTTTTATTAAGTGGCAAACAACCGTTATGCATTTCAAAACGTGTTTCGTGATTACTAACATCACTATGATGATGATCATGATGATAATAATGATGATCGTCCTCACTACGACGACGACGACAACATTACTTTTATCCAGTTTTGGCACAAGGCCAGCAATTCTGAGCAGAACGGACAAGTTGATTTATCGACCTTAGTACTTGACTGGAACTTTATTTTATCGTCCCCTCGAAAGGATGAGAGGCAAGGCTGACCTTGGCTGGATTTGAACTCAAAAGGAAAAGAGCCACAAGAAATGCCTCTAAGCGTTTTGTCCAAAGCGCTAACGGTTCTGCTGCAACAACAACGATAACAATAACAATTATTATTATTATTATTATTATTATTATCTTCAGGCGGCGAGCTGGAAAAGTCGTTAGCACGCCGGGCGAAATGCTTAGCGGTATTTCGCCCATCTCTACGATCTGAGTTCAAGGTCCACCGAAGTCGACTTTACCTTTCATCCTTTCGAGATCGATAAATTAAGTATCAGTTGAATACTGGGGATCGATGTAATCGACTGGCCCCCTCCCATCAAAATTTCTGCAATTGTGGCAAAATTTGAAGCCATTATTATTATTATCATTATTATTATATTTTTATAAAGGCGGCGATCTTGCAGAATCGTCTTTACGTTGGGAGTTTAGATTCCACGGAAGCCAACTTTGCCTTTCATCCTTTCGGTGTTCATAAAGTAGTAGTCAAGTACTGCGGTCGACGTAATCGACTTGCCCGCTCTGCTCAAACTGCTGGCACTGTGCCAAAATTAGAAAGAAACAAAGATTATCACCCTTCTTCCTCTGTATGAATGGTTAACCACATAAAACGCTCACTTGAAGTGCAAACGATATAAGTAGCACAAAATGCCAAGATAAACCACATCCCTTGAGTATGTCCAGTTCTTTTAAAGTCACAATATATCCACAGAAGCGATAGAGTCAGCAGCCATGTTCACTGGAGAATATGTCGAAACGCCGAAAGCGAAAACTGAGAAAGAGTAGCGCTAATTTGTCTCAAACAAGACATATTGGGACATGGATGAAAGAAACTTGAACATACTCGTGCAGACTGACATAGAAACCATGTCCACATAATTATCGAAAGGAGGAAAGAAAATCGCAGGGCTCTAAAACACATGCCTAAAACATCGCTTGAGAAGGAGTTTGAAAACTTAAAGTAGAAATATCTTAAAATGGAAACAAACAAGATGTGAATAAAAGTGAATATTAAGAGGATCACAATATTGGTAATGGCTCCGGTAAAAAAGATTATGGACAAATACATAAAGTATATCATAGTTTACAATTCTTTACATAGTCCAATAAATAAAGAATTTGTCAGAAAACCCAACGTGAAACGACTCATGCAGCGGACACAATGCGTCATTAATACTATTAAGTCATCCCTTAAATAATGCGGTTATTTATAAATCTTTTATTTTTCTAAATTAAGATAAAGTTCTTTTTTAATCCAAAATATACTCTCCTCCATTTTCTATAATGCTCTTCCATCTATCTGGTAAACTTGCAAGGCCATCTTTTCTAAAATTCACTTGTCCGTGACAAAAAAATACTCTTCCAGTACTGTTCTGACCTCGACAACAGAACTCATATTTTTTTCCGTCCAAATGATTTTGAAGACTGCGGAATAAATGATAATCAGATGGAACAATGTCCGGCGAATATGGTGGGTGGGGTATCGTTTCCCATTCAAACTGCTCCAGCTTTCCGAATGACATCCTCGCTCTATGTAACCGAGCATTATTCTCATGGAAGAACACCTTTCGTCGTGAAACCAAAGATGGTTGCTTTTCCTCTAATGCTGATTAAAGCCACTCAAGCTGCTCACAGTAGATCTCCTTTGTTATTGTTTGGTTTGCATTTAAAAGTTCTAAGTAGATTAAACCTTTTATATTCCACCAAACAGATAACAACACCTTACGTGGGGGAAAACCTTCTGTAACCTGGGGTGCCAGTGTTTCTTCTTTTCCTACCCACTGTCTTCGGCGCTTGACATTTTAATAGAGAACCCATTTCTCGTCTCCGATCACTCTTCGGTCCCAAAAAGGTTCATTCGTGAGACGACAGCAAAGAAGAGCACATATTCACTCTGTGCCTGATGAGACTTGGAAAGTTTGTGAGGAACCCATTGACCAAATTTGCTGACTTTTCCGATGGCACACAGGTGTCGGTAAATGGTCGAATGACCAAATCCAAGCTTCTCTGCTAGTTCCTCAACAGTTACAATAGGATTTTGTTCCACCAGGGTTTGCAGGATGTTCTCGTCGAGCTCTACATATCTCCGGGATGAGGAACGTCTTCTCGGCTGTAGTTTCCAGCTCCGAATTTCTGGAACCATCGTTGACACTGGTTTACGCTCATTGTCCCATCTCCATACAATGCATTAATATCCCTCGCACTTTCCGTCATATTCTTGTTTTCATTGGACTCATAACGCAAAATACGCCGAATATGCTCCTTTGTCACTTCCATCATAGCTTTGATAATATAACTATTAAAATCGAACCACACTCTTCCAAACTTGCACTAAGAATAAGTACAAGGCAAATTGCTACCTGCTTTTATAGCAAGTTGATGCTGTCCCCCTCCGGCTCTTAGTTCAGGCAATTGAAAAAACCGCATTATTTATGGGATAGCCCAATACAACTCAACAACAGTTCACCAGCACAGTCACTGCATGACCACCGGGAGCAGAATTAAGCACACGAAAGTTCAATCTGACTGATTTGCTATCAGCAACAGGCACCACACAGTGAGGGATGACAATTCCATTGTTTATACACAGGCCCATATAAGTGATATCTGAATAAGTATGTATGCCTGTGAGTAAATACGGTGGCCATTTTAGCCTCATATGAGCGTATCAGGTGGACTAAACAGCAGTCTACTTAATGAGTAGCAAATAGTTTATATGATATTCATTTTGGATTCTGTATAATAGAATATGTATGTTATCAGTGAACTGCTAACAAGTTTGAACGCAAACTGCTGCAGTTTTATTAACAAAACTCTCAGCAGGTAAAGAGAAAACAGCACCCCACAGGGTGTCTTTATGTCTACGTTCATTTACCAAATACACACAAATATATATATATATATATATATATATATATATATATATATAGGGGAGAATGTGCGAAAAAAAAAACAATAACAGACGAGTATATGAATGTTTATATACAGGGGTTGGATAAAATAATGGAAACAGCTAGCATCAGACTATCATAATTTTGAAATATCTATAAAATCGTCAAAAGCTTGTTTGTTTTTATGTTATTATTAGTGTTGCGCAATATGTTTTGCTTAAAATTGCTGCTTCTTTTCAGATATCAGCAGAAAAAAGGTAATTAAAATTCATTAAAATGACAGATCTATCGGACTTTCAAGAAGGTCAAATAGTTGGTGCTCGTATGGCAGGCGCTAGCGTAACGAAAACAGCTGAAATGTTTGGTCTATCAAATAGTACTGTCTCGAAAGTAATGATAGCCTTTAAGAAAGAGGGAAAAGCCTCCTCGCCGAAACAAAACTCCGGAAGAAAACCAAAACTTTCAGATAGGGACCGTCGGACTCTTATGCGAATTGTTAGAAAGGATCACAAAAGTACAGCTCCCAAAATTCCTGCAGGGCTTAATGACCACCTCGAGAACCCAGTTTACTCAAAAACTATTCGCCGGGTGCTGCACAAAGCCAGATTTCACAGGAGGGCTGCAATCAGAAAACCACTACTTTCAAAAACAAATGTTGTAAAGCATTTAGAGTGGAATAAAAACATACAGAATTGGTCCCTAGAGCAGTGGAAGAATGTTATTTTCTCAGACGAGTCATCCTTTACCTTATTTCCGACCACTGGCCAAGTATTCGTGTAGAGACAGCCAAAAGAAGCATTTGACCCAGACTGCCTTCTTCTAACTGTTAAACATGGAGGAGGATCTGTGATGATCTGAAGGAACTATATCTTGGAAATCCGCCGTCTCAATGGATTCCCTTCATGGCAGAATTAATAGTCAAGACTATTTAAGCATTTTATCTCATCAAATTCATCCTATGGTTGCGGAACTGTTTCCAGAGGGAAATGCAATCTTTCAAGATAATAATGCATCAACTCACACAGTTAAAGTTGTTACTGAATAGCACGAGGAACATTCTAGTGAAGTTGAACATCTTATCTGGCCACCACATTAGCCAGATCTCAATATTATTGAACATTTATGGTGCATTTTAGAAAAACAAGTAAGGAATAGATATCCTCCACCATCATCACTACAAGATCTGGAGACCGTTTAGCTTAAGAATGAACAAAAATTCCTTTGGAAACAATTCAAACTTTGAGTCCATACCGCATAGAATTCAAGCTGTTATTACTGCCAAGACGGTCCTACACC
>NC_068983.1:165026704-165030076 GCF_001194135.2 Octopus bimaculoides
ATATATATATACACACACACACACACACACAAAGAAATCTGTTAGATATATATATAGACATGCACACACATTACATACTCTCATGCATACACATCTTGTACCATCTGTATGTGGTATCTCGTGTATAGATCCAAACACACTCACACACACGTTCTGGATAAATTTTATGACTTTTATTTATTTTTTTTTTTTTTTCAGAGACAGTGGAACAGCCAACAGCGTCGGGGAGCATAAGGATCAAAGTTGTAGCTTAGAAGAAAGTCGCTTACTTGGCGGATTGGAAGCCATCTGAATATTTGAAAAGAGTTAACTCTATCCAGAGAATTGAGGTCGGGTATCAAAATGGCGACATAATGATCGCAGCGGAATACTTTGTAGACACTGTAAAGGCTGGAAGATATGACATGGACAGCTGCAACAGAAACTACGAAGCCGTGGCCAGAAGGACGGGTAGAGAGAGAGACAGAGAGAGAGATAAAGCGAGAGAGTGAGAGAGAGAAAGCGAGAGTGAGAGAGAAAGGGAAACAGAAAGCGAGAGAGAGAAATCGAGAGAGCGAAAGAGAGTGAGAAAAAGAAAGAGAGTGAGAGTGTGTGTGATAGAAAGAGAAAGAGATATATTCCTCTATTTTCTTATTTCTTTAATTATCTTTGTATTGTGTGGACTCAACACACACTGAGTTCTAACATCAGGTTATTAGTATCGCTAAGCCCAAGCGAAAATGTTATACATACATACATACATACACACATATGTATTTATGTGTGTGTGTGTGTGTGTGCGTGCATAATTTTTTGGTATGCATATCATAAAAAGGGAAGAAGTATATATATATATATATATATATACATACATACATAAGAGCCTGTGCGTAAGTATCGGAAGAGGATATGTCTTTAGTTCCTCACCTCTTCAACTCGTCCGATATGTTGTTGCACATATATGTGTGTATATATATACATATACGCATATATATATATACACACACACACACACACATACCTACATACATATACAAACACACATAAATATAGACACGCATACACACACACACATATATATTCACCTGTGTTTCGATAAGCATCTCATGTATCAGTATATATATGTTTCGTATGTGTTTGTGTTCATACACACACGCACGCACACGCGCACGCGCGCGCGCATTGCAAATAAATGAAATATAAATAAAGCAGTATGTGAATAGTCTACATAAATATTTCCAACCAGGTTACTTACATACATTTCTTTTCTAATGAATTCTACTCTATCTGAAGTATCCTACAATAACACGATTCTGGCACTTAAGCCTGGATCTCAAGTGATGCAGCTTAATAAATTATGTTTTAGGCTATCGACGATAGTTAAAATATTTCATATCGGATTATTTTAGAAATGGAATTTCTGAAACGTTAAATGTAACTTCGGATGCAAAATGTAAGAGAGCCAATGATAATGTCTTCTCGAATGCATTTGTTAGCATTCTCATCGGTATTGTATTTAGAGAGGCCGAATTAAACAATACCGTGATACTTTCTCCATAAGTACGTTAGTGTATATATTTGTGTATGTATGTGTGTCTATATAGATTGTGCAATTAGTCAATGTAATTTTTGACACTTGTGTGTTGCTTTGTTGGCATAAGAACCGCACTTGTTCTGTACTCTGCTAATGTGTGATTCGATTCCCGGAGAGAAAAATTTCTGGGTTTTTGTTCGCACCCGTCAAAGGATGTTTTAACTGATATATAAAGGGCAGTGGGCTGACAGAATCGTTAACACGCCGAACAAAATACTAAGCAGCATGTCTTCCTGGTTGACGTTCCGTGTTCGAATTTGCCCTCCATAATATCTTTGTCGTTAAAATAAGTACCAGTTGAAAACTAGAGTCGATCTAATCGACTTGTCCCTCTCCTGAAATTGCTGGTCTTGTGCAAGAATTAGAACGAAATTATAATTGTAATTGCCTTATCGCAGCTCCGTCAAGTACCTCTCTACTGCTGAGGCGGATCAATATTAATAAAAACCATTGGTGAATCAAACCGCCGTTGGAAAGGTTACTTCAAAGACTCTAAATGGAAACCTCAAAGATGATGGAATTTTCAATGAGGTCAACCTGGTGTATATTTTTCGACTTCTCTACGACGCACCAACCGTTTACGATGTCCAATAGTTTGAGCAACAAATGTCAAACTAGTATGTCTGGTTGTCATGTCTATTATATTTTAAGGAACGCAAATATAACTAAGCTGACCGTCACACATATCTTTTAACTTTTACTTGTTTCAGTCTTTGGTCAGAAACTGTGACGAGGCACCCACCTTGTAACTGCTTGCTCATGGAATTAAGCCGCAAGTGGTTAAGCCCTCCAGAAACACGCTTAGCCTAAGTATAGTTCTCGGAGACATTCAGCAAGGCACAGAGTGCAGCATGGCTGGCCCTTTGTATTGCAGGTATAACTCTTTTGTGCCAGCTGAGTGGACTGGAGCAATCTTTCTATAATTCTGAGGTGTTACATTATCCCTTAAAATTATCAATATATTCACCATCATCATCATCGGTAGAATCAACATCATCGTTTTCATCATTATCTGGTTTAGCACCATCACGCGATCGTTTGGTGCAATTAGTCAATTAATCATTCTTGTAAGTAATCGGGGAGGCACTTCTAGCTGTGGGTACTTTCTTATCACCAGTTACGGGCAATTAAAAAGCGCAATGGGTACTTTTACTTTAGCCTTAAGAAAAGTAATCGTCTTTATCATTATCATCGCCATTGTCCACATGTTTTTCACTTCTTCCCGTTTTATTTTATTCCTCGTCTTCTTCTCTCCTCGCTTTAGATTATCTCTAATCAAATTAAATGTTATTACGTCACAGATAATCAATTAGTTGCTTTCTTCAGAGAAGCTGATGAAGGCACCTAAACTCAAAACTTCGAGATCACTCTCAACATTTCCCACCGTCTTAAATATATGCTAAGTCATTGCCTTATGTGTGTTTAGTGGTTTCTTGTTGAATTATTTTGTTCCGGAATTTATGTTCACTCTCCACTCTTTTGTATTCGTACTTTTATACAGCTGTGTTGTTTGGATGTAAGAACATCGTATTGGGCATTATACCAACCAACTACAACAAATAGAATTGGAAGCAGTTTGGCAAGCACCGTTTACTCTAGAACTGCACATTCATTAAATTTATTTTTGGTTTAGATACGTTTTATTTTATGTGTTTTCTTTAATCGCTTAAATTCCGGCAATGTAGCGAAAGAACTAACAGGAGAGATTTATAAAGAATGCAAGATGGAGTCGGAGACGGGGAACGCAAGAGAGACATAGGGAGAAAGGTATATATATATATATATATATATATATATAT
>NC_068983.1:165030086-165033182 GCF_001194135.2 Octopus bimaculoides
CACACAGAAAGAGAGATAGAAGGGGAGAAGGAAAAAGTGAGAGGTGGTATAAAAGTGTAGAAGCTGTTTGGAGATAAACAGTAGAAATAAAATGAAGGGAGTTACAGGAGGAAATAAAAGAATCAAGGAATTACTAAACAGATCCCTGAAATCGCACTCTACCATCATATATTTGTATGAGCTGAGGCTGAAGACCTCTACATCATAGCTAGATGAAGTAGAAATAACAACCAACTATCCCTCAATGAGGGAGCCGTCTGCGTGATAGCTAGACGTAATAGAAATAAGTCAAATATCTCTGAAATCACATTCTATCGTTTTGGAGACGAGATGAAGAGGACAATGATACAAAGAATGACAGGTCGGTCATAGCTGGATCAATCTGTTAGATTGACCTAGGGTTAAACAACAAAGAGATGTTATTCGTGAGAAAAGAGAATTAGAAGAGAGAAATCAGATTTGATGTTTAGAATGTAACTTGAAAAGAGTTTTGTTTTTGTTTTTGTTTTTTTTTCAAAGACCTTTCAGACTCATAGTGTTGGCAGCATCACTTTGGTTAGTGCACGTCACACCGTATGGAGCATGGGCCCGGTTTCGCCATTTCTCTGGCGTTTCCATTCCTCCCTGGACAGGACGCCAGTCTATGGCAGGGTTAGTCGTTTTTGACATCCGAGTAGACTGGAGCAATGTGAAAGGAAGTGTTTTGCTCAAGAACACAACTCCCGCTCCAGGAAGCGAAACTACAATTTTAGGATCACAAGCCCCCAACGCCTTAACCACTACACCACGTATCTTCACTGATAACTCTACCTTGATAACTTAAATTTAACACTAGCTGGTTGTGTGGTAAGAAGCTTACTTCCCAACCACATGGTTCCGGGTCTAGTCCCACTGCGTGGCACCTTCGGCAAGTGTCTTCTACTATAGCCTCGGGCCGACCAAAGCCTTGTGAATGGATTTGGTAGACGGAAGCTGAAATAATTTAATGATATTGTGTATCGAGGATGCAGCTCATACAGGCATATTTTAATGGCACAGAAAGATATGATTATAGAGGATCCGAAACAAAAACAAATCTTGACACATCTATACAAACAAATAAGAAATCCCGAGGTTAAGTCTCTGTGCTGGCAGAAAAAGAAATTCTTATCACCGTCGGTTAAGATGCAGATAAGACAACCTCTCTGGTTATAGGTCTTTCAGCGCCAATCTTCTGGCCATAATAGTAATTTCTCCAACTGTTATATTTGCAGAGTTCTCAAATCCTAATTGGTAATAATGAACACACTGTAGTTTCTCAGCTGACTATTTCCATCCAATGGCCCTCTACATATGTGGTGTTCCTTATCACCCGGCACCAAGCGCCACTCAATCTTTTTTTTTCCCCATCTGAACGTAGGAAATAAATGCTGAGAAAAGACGGAAGAAAAGCGTGTGAGATCGTTTAACGTCGATGTCGTTAACGAATGAAATTAAAGTCGAAAGGAAGTAGTTTACCGGAATCAGAACTGTTTTGCAGTCTTGTTTATTATATTAGTCCACGTCCGACGAATGAAAGAGGGCTGACAAAATCTGCGCGGATGCCTATTGCATAGATTGTCTCTGTAATTGAAACGGTTTGTCATGTCAAATATTGTGTCATTTTTCTGTAGAGGTTTAAAGGAACGATACAATCGTCTGTGGAATACTTGACAACTCAAACGATAATAGCATTAAGAATTTCTCTTCTTTGTTATCAAAATGGGTGGAGAAAAGAACGAGTTTATTAAAGTGAAACTTTATTTTCAGCAGTGAATGATTGTATATTTTGGTGGATGATACAATGAAGGAGACAGCAAAATATGTGAAGTTACTTAGTTTGCATTCTGCCGTGTTGACATTTTGCTCGAAAATTTAGATATAAGGCCAGAAATCTATTGGAGGGGTTTGATACAGACCCACAACCTGACAAGTACTATATTTTATCAACCACGAGAGGATGAAAAGCAAAGTTGACGTTGGTCGCATTTGAACGCAAAATGTAAAGAGCTTGGAGAAGTACGACAAAGCTTCTGCGGCTGACTTTAAAAATGCAAGAAATATTCCTTTCTAAAAATTGACCTTCTGTGAACTCTATCAAAAGTAATGAATGAATATATACAAAACGGCGATCCATAAAATATTCCATAAAATCTTATATTATGGAATTAATAACATAGGCTGTCAAGACAAGTAAAGAAGAAAACATGTCGATAACTAATTTCCCAGTTGTTATTACAATCGCGTCCTGTAGTTAGAACGATACCACGCAACACTGTTGTGCTTTTGTAATCAGTAAGCTTATATTATATCAACCGAAGTTTGTAAATTAAATTAAATTTATAAACAATAGAATATATGTATCGTAACACAGATCGTTAACTGTAGTCGGGGAATTATCATCTCACTAATGTCTCTGGAATGAAATTGCCATTATTTTCAAACATCCCTCTATAGGAAAATCTGTAAAATGTTTTTCATAAACCTGAAATATTTCAGCAAAATCTTTAAGTATTAATTTCGTTAAAAGTTGAAAATTCATTAAACGCACATTGATTCCTCTATTTTAAAGTTTTCCCTCGTGTTAGATGTGCATAAATAAATGTTCCAAACAAACATTACATATATATTAAAGAATATATATATATATATATATTAAAGAATATAATCTCAAATTGTTCGAATTAAACACTAGAAACTATTTAGATCTTTGCATTATTACAGAAATATTCAATAGTGTCCGAAACATAAATAACATCTTCATTTATCTCAGAATAAACCAATCGTTGAGTTACGTAAATACCACCACAAATAAGACTTTGGGTTCAATATATTATTAAAAGAGATAAATCGAGCACTGGAGTCTTTATTTATTCGTTCGAAACTGATAATTAACTTCCATTTTTACTCAAAGATATTCATCCTGTGTGACCCTACGGGTACCCAGTAAGAAGTCAGTTCCATCTTATTTTTATTGTTTAGCACGTACGGAACAACACTGATTAGTTACTGGGTGAAGCAACAACTGAGAGCGAGTATATTACAGTGCTTATACATTATATATATATATATATATAT
>NC_068983.1:165033243-165034808 GCF_001194135.2 Octopus bimaculoides
CGCAGGTGTTATTCAAATCTTTGTATTTCCGACATATGTTTCGAAGAAAACATTTGTATTATAGGCTCTTACATCGTTGGTGCTTGTGTGAACTTTTGCTACCCTGGTAACTATTTTTTTCCCCGTGTTATTTGTAAACATTGAAAAATACACACACACATATATATATACATATAAAGAAAGAGAGAGATTAGAACTTGGGCAGGTAGAAGAATAAATGTAAGGGCAAGCAAGTTAGTCAAGTCGATATTCAAAAAATACATTTAATACAAAGAATGTACATAGGTATACATATAAAAGAAGTCCAACTTACACAGAATGGAAATGATATCAGGAATTAAGGCGTTGGGTAGGAGTATTACGAGTCCAACAGCTGTTTCTGGGGCTTGGTAGTCCAAAACAATGTTTGTAACTTGATCAGAAACAGCTGTTGGACTCGCAAAACTCCTACCCAACCCCCTTAATTCCTGATATCATTTCCATTCTGTGTAAGTCGGACTTCTTTTACTTGTATACATATCTACATTCTTTCTATTAAACGTATTAAACATTTTTTTATATATATCGACTTGACTAACTTGCTTGGCCTTTCATTTACTCATGTTTATATATGTATGTATATATATATATATATATATATATATATATATATGTATGTATGTATATACTTTTTACAGCCTTCAGGCAGCTTTTCAAGTCTTCTATTCGGGGATTTTATTGTAGCACAATATTTACATGCATATTCAGAGCTTCAGCTAATTCGATCTCCGCCGGCGAAAGACAAAATGATACACATACACACACATTATATAAGGATTACTCAATAAATTTTAGGAGTACATATTTATTACATTTTTACCAGGAGAATTGTCACAGTGACTGAAGTTTCGATCTACTAGCCTTCATCTAACTGTGGTACGCCCGAGTTCATTTTGTCCTTATATAGTGACTTGTGTGATTTTTCTCGGGTAGATGAAGCTATTTCGTATGATAATTAGGTTGTCATGTAAGTTCTGATGGAAAGATATTGCAGAAGGTTTTCTTTATTAATAAAGTTGGATTTGTTTCATGCTTCAGAGTTTGGTCGTGCGTGTACAACCTTTTAATAAAGTGTGTCTGCTTCAGATATTGAGTTGGCCAGCAGATGTGTAACTGGCTTTAATTATTGATGAAGTTTGAACACTGGGAGATTTAGCCTGTTTGTTTTGGGAAAACTGGGATTATTGTATAGAGTTCAGTCAAGAAAATTTACTTACAAGGTATTGGTAGGCCCAGGACTATCGTAGAAGATTCTTGGCCAAGGTTCCGAGTATTGAGATTGAACCCGAAACTATGTGGCAGTAAAACGGGTTTCTTAACCACATAGTCATGGTCACGTCTATAGGCCCCGTATTATAATCAGTCGCTAGAATGTGTTAAAAATAACGAGTGAATGCGTGTTCGTATCATTTTCAAATTTGTTCATCCTTATCACAAGATCTAAAATTTAAATCTTGCGTTAAGGAGACACATGCTCGAATTTTTATGTGTGCATATATATATATATATATATATATATATATATA
>NC_068983.1:165034818-165039996 GCF_001194135.2 Octopus bimaculoides
ACACAAAAAAAAATAACAAAAAAACAACAAAGTGAGGACGTGATACGGATAGTGTTATTGGACGCTTAGAAAAGGAAAGAGTACGACGTTTCGGGCGGAGCCCTTCGTCGGAAAGTTTAAAGAATGGGAAAACGGAGGAAGAGAAAAATGGCACCGATGCCCACGAGGTTACATTATATATATATAGATAGAGAGAGAGAGAGAGATCTGTCGTTTCCTAACGTACGTGCCTCTACTGTATATTATATATCTTCAACTCTAGTTTAAAAGATGCACTGATAAATTGCAACCTGGACAAAATATGGAGACAAGAGGAACACTTTAGTCTAACTTTTCATGTTTCGTTGAATTTTATATATGCAGATTTAAATGCTTTCCGAAATAAACATACACTTCATTATTGTGGTTCCGAAGAACTTGTCTGATGTCGCACGAGCACACAGCTCTCGGTGCATTGATTCTTATAGCAGAAACAGTTATAAGTTAATGAAGTTGATTTCGTAATTTCCATTCTCTTGTCATTTATTAATTAGCAGATATGTATGTATGCACGTATATAATGTATGCTTGCTTTAATTAACAGTGCGTATGCTTGGACACTTTTGTTATTCACTGACTCACATTCACTTAAGCAACCCCTACACACTTTTTCCTCCTTCGCCTCTTATAACCATTCTTATGATAGATCCCACATCAATCACTACAGTTCCTAGTTCTTTCTTTACGTGTAATAAAAGCGTCTGATGCAGAGGTATGTGAGAAAGAGAGGGGTTAAAATAGTAGATTTCATAGAAAACGAGAGGAGATGCATTGGTTTCAGTGTTGGCCTTTCCCGAAGAATTGACAAAGACGTTGCTATCATGTAATTAGTAAGATCGGAACGAAATAAAAATACTACGGAACTATAGAACACAAGAAAGAAACAAGGTAGTACAGCTTACCAAAGAGAAGAAGTACTATTACAATAATAAAACTGATGGAAACCATTATACCACCCACTCATTCAAGAAAACACACAGCCACAACAGATGTATAAGCGTGTAGCTTGAGCACCACACCTATCAACAAACAGAATAAATACAGATTCGAGTTTGCATTGAGTAAAAGAAAATAGGTGAGCAAAATCAATGAACAAGGATCAATGTCAATACATAAACTACAAAACGAATAAACTGTTCTCTTCAAAAGAATAAATACATGTATAAGTCCCCTGCAAAAACATCAGAGCACAGCAACAAGTTTCAGCAAATATCGACAGATTGAATAACTTGATTTATTCCGTCGCTGTATTCGTATCCAAGGAAATCAGGTTTGATCCAAATAGAGTTTGATCCTCAATCAAACAGCCCCCAAACTCGTCAAATGGAAAGAAAGTGTTATTCAGGAAACTGGGGAAAAGAGAAGACATCTTTACTTAACTAAATCGGCAGAAATAACAAAAATGTACAGCATCGATAAGAAACACTGTCTGGAAACCAAAGAAAATCTTAAAGAAATCCTAACTGCTAAACATGGAATACGAGACATTGAAAACTCGATCTCTCCTGCCGTGATAATAAAGTGCTTCTATCAAATACATCAACAATAGAAACACAAGAATGGAGGTCACTGAAACAACCAATGAAAATTAAAACATGCTAAGAATGGAAATAGATTTCAAGCAATCACCATGCTACAAAAGTATAATGGACCAAAAAGGAAGAGGAAAACTTATAGTAGAACTGCATGGATAGCAAACCATAGATGACGAGGGACTCCTCAATACACTGGCCACTGCAACCAACTAGAAAACCGAAGAGTTTAATTTCTAGAAAGCCGAAGTTTGATAAAGATCTAAATTTGTGTCTTCGGCACTTGATCATTACACGTTATATTGTAGCAACATTCAGCTACATAATAAATTAATCCGAAGGATCTCAACAGATGACTGACAACCGGAGTGGAAAATCAAAAAAATACAAGACACCTAATCAAATTATAGTCTTCTCACATATTTACCCACAACATACACAACTCTTGCATTGATAGTCTACAACAGACTGGTTACTCACCTAGAGAGAAGTATCATAGATTACTAGAGGCGCAGAGATTCTGCTGGGAAAACATGGATGGTTATAAATAGAAGCCATTGGTGGATCTAGTTGTAAGAGAAGACCATGAAAGTAAAACGAATTTTAGCAGAGCCGGGATTGACAACAGAAAAGTATTTTGTTTTGAGAGCATTTTACGCATATTTCCATTACGAGTATTTTTTACAAGTATTTTCGTTGACTGAAAATACTCTAGATTCCCAGTTAATGAAACACGTCAGCCATGACTTATCAAAATGGAAGACAACAATAGCACTACAAAGTATAAAAAAGTATTTGATATCATCCCTGTCTTTTAAGTGCCATGTCCAAAATATAGAATACAAGCGATCATGTCCTGTCACAATTCTCTGGTCTTTTATTTTTCTGTAACAGTTCCACTTCCTAATGTTTGATGCCTCTTTCTTCCAATTCCTCAATCTTGACGCCCATATCATCCTTCTACTTCTTGTCCATTCAATCTTCCTAATCATCACTAAATTCTCCAAGCCCTCTTCCAAGAAATTTTAGTTACTTGGCCCTTATCTCACGAAGCAGTTTCCCATTTACTGCAACCTGGCGCATCGCTACTTCATTAGACACTTTGTCCATGCTGTCCTCAATATTCTCCTTAAGAACCTCATTTCACAGTTCCCGAAGTGCTTTCATTTCTAATATTATAGACCATGCTTCACTTAACATTAACATTCCATTGGGAAAAGAATGTTCCATAGATTCTGAATATTCGCCAACAACTAGCGTAGGCGTAGCTGTGTGGTAAGTAGCTTGCTTACCAACCACATGGTTCCGGGTTCATTCCCACTGCGTGGCACCTTGGGCAAGTGTCTTCTACTACAGCCTCGGGCCGACCAAATCCTTGTGAGTGGATTTGGTAGACGGAAACTCAAAGAAGCCCGTCGTATATATATGTGTGTGTGTGTGTGTGTGTGTGTCACCCCAGCATCGCTTGACAACCGATGGTGGTGTGTTTACGTCCCCGTAACCTAGCGGTTCAGCAAAAGAGACCGACAGAATAAGTATTATGCTTCCAAAGAATAAGTCCTGGGGTCGATTTGCTCGATTAAAAGGTGGTGCTCCAGCATGACCGCAGTCAAAAGCCTGAAACAAGTAAAAGAGTAAAAGAGGAAAAAACTATTCTGTTGAATGAAACCGCCACAAGTTATAGATGCTATGGACAAATTGTCAACCATTTTCTCTGTATATTTACAAGGGGAAAAAATGTTTAATTGTTCATAAATTCAGCAGGGAATACTTGATTAGATATAAGAGGTAAATTAACTAAAACTGGGAACATTGAAATATGAAGAGATATCGAAATCATACAAATGTTCAGAATTAGACGAAGCTGATTACATGAATTCAAAGGAAAAATCAGGGAAGTGTTCAAACTTGTAATGTTAGAATGACGTACGTACGACGTACGTCCAAAAAAGTATCCGAACTTTAGGCATAAAAAAAAACAATAATTTTGTTCCCACACTTCTTCCAGCGGTTAAACCACAGCTGGTAACAACTCTGGGACTCCTTCTCTGGAATGTCATGGGGCTCCGTCGTTGCCTTTCTTATAATTTCCTCGCGCCACTCAAATTGCGTCCCCTTCAATGTGTTTTTCAGTTTAACGAAGAGCCAGAAATCGCACGGTGCCAAATTGGGAGAATGGGGAAACCTGTCGAACAAGCGGTGTGTTGTTCTGACGGTGAAAACTTGGATTATGTGGTGCGTTGAAAATGTTCCGGCTTTATTTCTTCGCCGACAATCTCCGAATGCACAGATACACCGTTAAAATGGAATGTGATTATTCCCGCTTTGTGACTAATTTCGTGAATTGTTACACGACTATTCACCGAACCTTCTCAATCAGTTCCCCGCTTCGGCTTGTAGATGGCCTGACCTGAGTATGACTCGCCCTCCAATGAGGTGCGGCCATGTTTGAAGTGGTTGGACCACTCCTTGATTTGAGGTGCCCATGGCATTATTGCCAAAGGCAATGGATCGTTTAAGCTTGAATATCACCAAGCATTTGGCAAAACTTGATGCAATATCTCTGCTCGATGCGTTCGCTCATCTTGGGTGAAAATCCGATGAATGCGCAAGACACGTCTGTACTCTGGGCTTGACAGCCGATAACTGGCGCAGCCTGCCGTCGTGAAGACTTCCTTGCATGCGCAGGAAGAGTGGTGTCACCTCCCCCGCAAAGGATTTTGTTCATATTGTAATAGTTTTGGCAGGAAAGAATAAAGTCCGGTACTTTTTGAACGTACCTCGTAACATTGGATGCTTAAATACCTTGGCTACCATCATTATTTCAACTGTTTGTTTCGGTTTTACTGCTGTTATTACTGGTGTCATCCAAGATATTCCTTAAATTATTCGAAATAATATTTTTTTTTAATGCTCATTTTATAGTATTTAACTCATTTTAATTATCGTATTGCTGCAAGTGTTCGTTCTGTGATGCAATGTTCTTTATGCACCGCTGCAAGATTTAAGCTTATTTCTTTTTGTTTTCTTGTTTGGGGAGCGTATCGTGTTCGTCTTTTGGATATTTTGATGTGAACTGTTAACAAGTGAAAATAATATTTTGAATTTGTAAAGACAAACTTTATTTATTTATTGCCTACACTCGATTCTTGGGAGCAGATATCCAGGCCTAGCTAGAATCGTTATTGGCAAGTACTCCAAAGAAAAACACAAGAATATTTTTAGTAGTGCTTGAAATAAGTCTTGGTCTGAGTAAAGAAAAAACATCCACACGGCGCCGGGCAACCCTGCTGCTGCTACTATTACTACTGCTAATAATAATAATCATTTATTGCAGCGATGGCATTTTAATGCATATCATAAAGGTGTACAGAGAAGTTACAAAAGTGTTCAGAAATGGACAAAGCAAATTCATATTAAAGCGACGGGGTGGGGGGGTCACAGGTTATTCAACACACACACACACATTATATATATATATATATACTTTATTTAAAGGCAGCAGAAATATAACAAAAAACCGTTACTCTGAGTTTCACGTTCCCATTCATCGGACAGTTTTGTTAGAAATCTAACAAAATTGTCCGATGAACGGGAACGTGAAACT
>NC_068983.1:165040034-165045034 GCF_001194135.2 Octopus bimaculoides
TTTTTTTTTTTTGTTATATTTCTGCTGCTTTTAAATAAAGCATATTACTCTACCTCTGGTATTTGAGTACTCTTTTTTCCACCTTGTTGCACATTTCATGTGCTTACTCCGGTATATATATATAAATATATATATGGGAGAATGTACGAAAAAAAACAACAGACGAGGACAGGTGGTGTAAACAACAAAAGGGTGTATTAGTATGACGCTCGGGAATACGGAAATTCTTTAACGTTTCGAGCTACGCTCTTCAACAGAAATAATACGGAGAAAACTAGGAGAAAAACAAGGAGAAAAAAAGGGAATAGTCACCGGTCAACGTTTGGAACAATAAAGCTCCTAAATTAATCTTTATTCTCAAGCTAACGCAACCTCGCCTTTAAGATGTCAAGTCGAGATGACCTTATACTGCCTCTTTTATAATGGTCTGCTTACGTTTCTTAAGACTCACCTGCCAGAATTTGACCGTTATTGTACCCGAGTTCTTTGTCGTCGGAATTGCAGCAATGACGTATACAAGTTGTGTATTAGTTTTATCCTCGTGTTGCTTACATGATATCGAAACACATAGCAATACAGTTCACATACGTCATACACACGTCACAGCTTCGAGACAATGACGCTGAACATTAACACACTACCATCAAATTGCCATCATAGCGCAGAACCTGAAGACCATTCTACATCTTGAAGGTATCTCTAGAACAGCTTGGAAACATTGATAAAGATGAATTCGAAGACGCTATTCTTCCAAAAGAAATATAACTGTCTGATGTGCAGACACGAAAAACCATAGAGTTTAACCCACCAGGCACTCATCGTATTTGGATCATCGTTACACTCGAAGGCACCTTTGGGCATTTTTTGCATCCTTCAGGACAAAAATATATCCAGCGTCTTTTGTTGTTGTGCAAACCCATTGTTCTGATATTCAATATCTTCGTAACAGTTGTGCTTCGTGTAATACACCGTCGTTATTTTTTACATTCTAGAGCACCAAGCTTTGATTTTAGGCCTACGTTGCTTCATGGCACACTTATAAACCTCATGTCACCCCGTGTAGGGGGAGTCTTGTCTTCATTTATCGTGCCACTTTCTTTTCGCTCAGTAATTTTCATTTGTCTTTCCTTTCTTTTGTCTCCTACTTTCTTCTTTTCGTCTATTTCTTCTTTACTCTTTTCTTCCTCCCCATTGTCACAACAGAATGGTATGGCACTACAGGCTGTGGTTGGAGAGGGGACTCATCGTCGTCAAATTTCGATCTCGAAGATGAGAAGTTGCATTCGATGATGAATTAGGTGGGGATGCTGAAAAAGCAAACTCCAAGACTTGTTTCTGGTTTTGCTGCTCCTTCTTGTCACGCTTTCCCTTCATCAGTCATTCCGCTTCCTCGGAGTGTACTTCCACCTCGGGTGTCAGCCGCCGTTTCTTCTTTGCACTCCTACGTTTCATAGCTTTTGTTTCTAAACCTGTAATGGAAATACAGCCCTGGGATTACAATGTGGATTTCAAGACCATTATTGCTAGTATGTTCATCTTGACCACTTCCGCCTACATATTTTTAGTTCCTCCTGCAGCCATCACCTAGCAAGGTTTTCCTACAAAAGGTAAGAATCCATATTACTGCAAACAGCTCTGACAATGAGAGATTTGTTCTTTTTTGGTCCATCCATTTCGATATAAAACAGATGTTTGGTGGATCAATTCGACCTGGGGGCTCAATTTATTCTGAGTTTTGATAGACAGACACTGCGTTTAATCGTGCTCCGAAAGATGCAAATCATGTCATCCTACGCATTAGCAGGGCCTCCTTCAATTTTTAAGCCACACTGAATATTTCTCCACCTTTCCCACCGCATTTTCTTAGCTACCATGCCTCCTTCTCAGATTGGATTTGTTCCAAGAAAAAAACATGCCTGTGACAAGCAACATCGATAAAACAACTGCCACGGTTTTTAAAACTATTCAGCATATTTTTGCTTGGAAAAATATATTTGAGAGTTTGTTATTGTTGCTGCTGTTGTTGATATCAAATGTAACACAAGAATTTTTCACAGTAATTCTATGGCAATGTTGCATAGAAAGAAGTGTTATGGACTTTTTTCCCTTCGAAAGCGCGTGTCTTGCAGCAAAATATTCTTGTTTATTTTTGTATCATTTTTCTCAGAAACTGAGTTCATTCACATATTTTTAGATGGTTTTGTCTATAAGTCTCGAAGCCATTTTTAGTGAAGGCAAAACAGAAAACAATACTTCATATCAAAAATATTTCTAACACACAGGGGAAAACACACACACACACACACACGTGTGTGTGTGTGTGTGGTCGGGGCATTCTTGAGTGCTACTGATAACATGAAACTGAGTAAAACTTGTTACAGGATCAGGACGTCGGCCACTAAACCACCAACACCACCAGGCCTTCCTGGTGAGTAGGGTGGGTTGTGAAATTCCTGCGGGATAAAAAAAACATAATCCACCAAAGATCGGAAGAACTCATGTGAGTCAACAACCGTTAAATTACACAGCAGGAAGTTTAAAATGCGATTGAAAGAAATGAAAGTGAAACTATATACGATGAAAGAAAACTAAAACATTATCTACTGCGATAATGTTATATACAGACAAACAGATACCTCCATAGAGGATATCAATAGTCACCAGGATAAAGTGAGACTTTAGTAGAGAACTGAACCAAAATGGCGCGCAGTTGACACAAACATACGTGAAGCAAGGTTGTTAACCACCCCACGGCTATGCATGGTTGGTGCCTATGTATATCTGCTGCCTGTGTATGTGCATATCTCTGCATATACATGCATAAATGCATGTACTTAGTATTGGTGATATCTAAATAAGATTTCTCTCTCCGTCTCTTCCTTTTTCTCTCACTCTTTTTCCACACACACACACACACACACACACACACACAGGTGTATGTGTGTGCTTAAAGTATACGTTGTAACAGTAATTATTGTCAATCTTTTTCGTCATATTTTTTTCAATTTCTGATATTACTCATGCGTTTTTATTTCGCTATTTTCGATATTTATCGATTATCTTCCCTCTCTTTATTTTTCTGTCACTTCCTTTTCTCTTGTCTGCCCCTCTCTCTCCCTTTAGCTACGAAGCCAACAAAATGAAGGTAAACTATAATTTCAATATGTAATACAACATTTGCTAAAATGAATGTTTTCAGGCAGTAGTGTGGTTGTACAGGTCAACAATATAAATAGAACATTATAAAAGACTGTCATTGTAGTCGGTTCAAACTAGTTGTGTCTATAAATAATCTACTTCATCATTTATTAAACGAAGATAAACACGGAGATACCGGTTCTACTTTACATTTTCTGTGCTAATATAAATGTTTGAACTGAGATTAGTGAATTGTGGTGAAGTTGTACATTTAACACGTTGTATCTGTTGACAGAGGTGATGAGACGTTTGGATGCTTAGGAACGAAACGTCGACATTTTGACTTACAATCTAATACGCTTTCGACCTGTAGCCTACAGCGTAATAAATAAAATCAGAAAGAGTACAACAGAAAGAGTACAACAGAAAGAGTACAACAGAAAGAGTACTCCTGAGTACAACATTCAGGATACGGTGCAGGCATGGCGTGTGGTTAAGAAGCTTGCCTTGCCTTGCAACCCCATGTTTACGGTTTCAATCTCACGGCACGGCACCTTGGGCAATTGCCTTCTATGTGAACTCTGAGCCGACAAGTGCCTTGTCAGTAAATTTGATAAAAGGAAACTGTGGAAGCCCGTTGAATATATAGACATGCATGTGTGTGTGTGTGTCTTCACCATAGCTTGCCGACGACAAACGGTTTTGGTTTGTTTACGTCCAGTAACTTAGCGGATCGGTAGAAGAAACTAACCAAGTATCAGTCCTACTAAAGTAAGTTTCGAGATCGATTTATTTGACCAAAACTTTCAAGGTAGTGCCCCAGCATGACCGCGCCCCAATGACTGAAACAAGTAAAAGATAAAAGATATCATAGCGCTACCAGTCACTATGGTAACTGGAAAAGCAAAAGAGAATCAGTGTCTTCAATCTTGTTCAAATGTTCTTTCCTACTCTAGGCACAAGGCCCGAAATTTGGGGGGAGGAGGCCAATCAATTAGATCGACCGCAGTACGCAACCGGTACTTAATTAATTTATTGACCCCGAAAAGATGAAAGGCAAAGTCAACCTCGGCGGAATTTGAACTCAGAACGTAACGGCAGACGAAATACTGCTAAGCATTTCGCCCGCTAACGTTTCTTATTTCTTTATTGCCCACGAAGGGCTAAACATAGAGGGGACAAACAAGGACAGACAAAGGGATTAAGTCGATTACATCGACCCCAGTGCGTAACTGGTACTTAATTTGTCGACCCCGAAAGGATGAAAGGCAAAGTCGACCTCAGCGGAATTTGAACTCAAACGTAACGGCAGACGAAATACTGCTAAGCATTTCGCCCGGCGTGCTAACGTTTCTACCAGCTCGCCGCCTTAGGAACTTATTTAAATATTCTTACTGATAACAATTTTGTAAGCAAACATTGACGCAGCGATTATGTTGGTGTTTAAGAAATGAAGGAAATCTCGAAAGCAGAAGAATAACCGTGAAAACAGGTATGAGGATCAGGTAAAATGCCCTTATAGACGGAAGAAAGCGGCCAGCGAGCGGATACGGAGAGATACAAAGTTCGACTCTCAGAAGTGACTCACTGGCCACTTTTTCCCGTCTACAAGAGTATTTTATCCAATCCTTTAATCTGCTTTCACAGTTCTTCTGCATTCGAGATTTCATTTCTAAAATTCGTTCTGATAGTAAAATTGAATGATTTAATTGGAATTATAAAGATTACTAAAAATAGTAGGGAATAACATAACTACACGTGCCTATAATTAAGTACTTCTGTTCCATCATTAATGTCCAAGTTGGAAGTAATCCTCCTGCCATTGGTGTTCATACAATTCAACGCATTCCAAAAGATATGTA
>NC_068983.1:165050034-165062567 GCF_001194135.2 Octopus bimaculoides
ACTTTTTAACGTCGTTAAACAAAGTTTCAGTCAAATGCGGTAAACGATGTAATCGATTAATCCCTCCCCTCAAATTTCAGATCTTGTGCCAAAAATCTGGGGCACATTATGGGCATTTTTTTAGATCGAGCTAATACGCTGTACGATATTTCTCCCGGCTATTTATGTTCTGAGTTCAAATCCGGTCGTATGTCGACTTTTCCTGTCGTCCTTTCGCAGTAATAAAATACAGTACCAGTGAATCACTGGGGCAGATGTATTCCATTAACTCCGTCTCTCTAAAATGACTGGTCTTGTACAAAACTTTCAATTATTATTATCATTATTATTTCGTCTGCCGCTAAGTTCTGAGTTCAAATTCCGCCAAGGTCGACTTTGCTTTTCATCCAATCAGAGTCGATTAAATAAGTACCAGTTACGCATTCGGGTCGATGTAATTGACTAGTACCCTCCCTCAAACTTTCAAGGACTTGTACCTTCACTAGAGAGCATTATTACTATTATTATTAAGGCAGCGAGCTGGCGGAATCGTTAGCATGCTGGACAAAATGTTTAGCGGCATTTCGGCCGTCTTTACGTTCTGAGTTCAAATTCCGCCGTGGTCAACTTTGCCTTTCATCTTTTCGGGGTCGATGAAATAAGTACCATTTACGCACAAGGATCGATGTGTATATTGTCTGTCTTTACGTTCTGAGTTCAAATTCCGCCGTGGTCGACTGTGCCTCTCATCCTTCGGGCGCTATATAATTATAATAAGTAACAGTCAAGTACTGGGATCGATGTAATCAATTGTCCCCTACCCACAAAAATTCAGGCCTTGTGCCTACAATAAAAAGCATTATTACCATTATTATTATCAAGGTGGTGCACTAGCAGAATCTTTAGTACGCCGGACAAAATGCTTCGTGGCATTTCGTTCGTCCCATCATTCTAAATTCAAATTCTGCCGGGGTCGATTTTCGCCTTCGTCCTTTCGCGGGAAAAGGGTGATAAAATCAATACCAGTTACGCATCTCCCTAAACATTTCAGACCTTATGTCTATAATAATGATGACAATGACAACGACGACGACTATTATTATTGTTATTGTTATTGTTATTGTTATTGTTATTGTTATTGTTGTTATTGTTGTTATTGTTGTTGTTGTTGCGGCGTTCTGGCAGAAACGTTTGCACGCCGGACAAATTGCTTAGCGGTATTTCGTCTGCCACTGCGTTCTGAGTTCGAATTCCGCCGGGGTCGACTTTGCCTTTCATCCTTTCGGGGTCGATAAATTAAGTACCAGTTACACACTGGGGTCGATATAATCGACTTAATCTGTTTGTCTGTCCTTGTTTGTCCCCTCTGTGTGTAGCCCCTTGTGGGCAGTAAAGAAATAGGTATTTCGTCTGCCGTTATGCTCTGAGTTCAAACTCCAACGAGGCCAACTTTACCTTTCATCATTTTAGAGTCGATAAATTAAGTACCAGTAAGGGCACAGGAATCGATTTAAACCCTCCTACAAACTTACTCGCATTGTGCTAAAATTCGAAACCGCTATTATAATTATTATCATCTTCATGTCGGCGACCATTGGTTTTTCGCAATTCATGTTTTTTTTCCAGTGATAATATTTGGTTAATCCTTTCCTGGCTCTCATACAACATATTTTAAGCTACATGGGGTAAAATGATGAAAATATTTGAGAGGGAGGCGCAGTAACCATCTCAACCGATTAATGCAACATACATATTTCTTCCACATCACCAAGTGCATATCAAGCAGCAGCAACAACAACAACAACAGCCACAGCAACCGTAATCACATCTTCCTAAGTTATATTTCTTCCACAGGTAACCATTAAAATATAATCCCAACACTGCCACCACAACCACCACCAACATCGTCATCAAGGGTGTGGGGCTAACAGTATTTTAGTTGCTTTATCACTGGTAAACTTCCTACTTAATCACAGCTACAATCACCATTAGCGTTGTCATGAGGAAAATATCCCGCCTGGTCAGAGGAGGAGATAGAATTAAAAGATATATATTTTGGGCGGAGGGAAAAACATGAGTAGAATACATGTTACATGTTTATTTTGAAGAGTCATTATCGCTTCCATACACACCTAAAATGTTTAACCCACTCAGCCCCACCCCCCGGCTTACCCAACTCATTTTCTTTCACCTTACGCTGCCTCTCTCTTTTGCCCTCGTCTCCCTTTCGTACACAATTTATTCCTTTTAAGCATATTGCATTTATTTTCTCTGATTTCATTACTCAATTCCCTACGTACGAGACCCTTATTCATGTATCTACAGACAAACACGCATCCCACAAATTAGATATTCCGAGCTAATTAACATACAAACAGTATCAACATAACCTCGTGGATATTTCAATCCATGAACGTGTTTAAATCTTCGTATCCCTTATCTCTCGACATCGCATCCTATTATTGATTTAACTAATGAACTATCTCTATAATCATCGCTCATTCAGATCTATAGATTTATCTATTGTATCGATCTGTATTTATATATTTCAATTGAACTGCCAGTCGAAACCCCAGCATGTATATTTAACTTTAATAATTAACAGCCTATCAGTTTACGCGTGTGTGTGGGTGTAATGTTATCGATATTCACCCTAGTCTTTAATTATTTTCCATTTTCTAGCCATGCGTGCATATTTCCACTAACTTTCTGCTGAAACAACCTTGTCTCCATCCAATTGCTTCACAACTCATTCTATCCAAAGACCCTCGCTTTTTGAATGAATCCACAGGATCTATAAACATAATTTACTGGTTGAAGATTCGGTTAAATTCCTCGACATCTCGTTTCTGCACAGAGTTTAAGTATAAATAGTTGCTACAACATTTATAAATCAATTTCTCATCATAAATACGATGGCCTGCGTAGGCGTATGTAGCTGGAGAGATTTTAGATTGAACAGTTCAAAATTTTCCGCTCGTATCACTATTAGTATTGCTCTGCATTTAAAAAAAAAAACTGGCTTCATGAAAATGTGGCATCTTTAGTACAGTTTCACCTCTGACTTTTACTTCTTTCAAGGTTGTATTTTTGAATGAATATTACACGAGATTCAATAATATAATTGCAGGCATGTATCTATGTTGATATGAAGGTAGATGTTTGTATGCAGACACGAAAAAATATAGAAAAATGTTTCGCCGTCATTTCAATGACTGAAATTTTAAGTAGTTCTAAGCGACCAAAATAACATTTAAAAGATTACTCCTACTCAATGTATATCAGCCATTTTTTCAAAAAATGTTGGCATCTTACCTTTTATTTATTCTTTTCTATGTCTATTCACATGTATTATATTATCATATTCTTACGACAACTGCTGCTACTAACGCCCATGTTTAGTCACTTTTACTTCTGCCATTCCTGACGATAGCAACACGGGTAACTTGGAATCATTTTAGACGGTGTGCATGTGTGTATGTATACTGAAGTGTATATGTGAATATATACGTAAGAACACGCACACGTACGTATATATATACTTGTAAATAAAACCGGAGGTGATTAAAGCCACATTTATCTAAACAAATGACGGAAAACTGATGAACTAACTCCAGCTAGAATCGAACCCACAAATCAACGCTAACACAGCTCCTTGCGCATCCGATTGAGCCAGAACACTCAGCCAAATTTTATGTATAGATACTTAACTCATATATTACATATATAAACATGCAAACACACACATACACACACACATGCATAAACTATATAAACATACACATAGGCGCAGGCGTGGCTGTGTGGTAAGTAGCTTGTTTCCCAACTACATGGTTCTGGTTTCAGTTCCACTGCATGGCATCTTGGGCAAGTGTCTTCTACTATAGCCTCGGGCCGAAGCTATATATATATATATATATATATATATATATATATATATATATATATTTCTGTGTGTGTATGTGTGTGTTCCCTTCACCGCTTGACAACCGGCTTTGGTGTGCTTACGTCCCCGTAGCATAGCGGTTCAGCAAAATAGACTGTTAAAAAATACTAGGCTTAAGTTATAAGTCCTGGGGTCGAGTTGTTCGACTAAAACCCCCTCAAAGCGGTGCTCCAGGATGGCCGTAGTCAAATGACTGAAACAAGTGAAAGAATAAAAGAATATCTATAATCTCTGCATACACACGCATACACACGCATACACACACTACGTATACACACTGACACGACATGGCGCCGACACCACAGGACGTGAAGAGGCAGAGAACCGTTGATCGTTTTCTTCATCAATTATACCGACTTCTTCAGCCGAAAGCATTATCTGGTTTATTTCTTCAGTTATAAATGCGAAACAACTTTTAATTACCCACGCAACCTTATTCAGACATTACAAAATATATTCTACACAATGTGGAATCTGGCCAGTAGGATCATGGCTGATTCTCATACCAACAACATCAATATTGATTTACCAATACAAGCAATACCGTGACACCAGTAAGACATTTAGGATCACTAAATTACTCTTCTCATTTCAATTGGTCTTTACATTGAAACCAAGATCTACTTCGGTCCTAAGAAAAAGTCCTTGATGAGATGGCTCTCCTACTGGTTATAAGAAGCGGTTAAAAATATACTGGGACGAAGATCTCCCAAGCTTAACCTAGTTTACAACAAAACCATCTTCGGTAAGAAAAAATGGTTATCACTAATTGAATTTGTTATTACAACTCTTGTGTGGCAAATCGATTTTCTCAAAACACAGAGAACCGGCTAAAATTTGCCATTGGAAAGATCGAAGGTAATGTAAACAAAATGCTGCCGCCATCACTAGACTTCACATGCAACTTATTCGACAGAGACAACTGTGGAATATATTCAGCTTAGGAACATTTTGAAGGAACAGTTCGTAAAAAAAAAAAAAAGACAGAAAACCTTTCCAGCGTTTCTAAGCTGTCATTGAGCGACGCCATTTTTAACAAGAGTAAATAAAAAGCCCAGCTGCTCTCGTGCTGGAGGTTATTGATGATGTTGTGGAAGAACACCTGAATTGATGATGCTATGTTAATTACTGCAATATTAATATCTTCAAAAAAGCAGCCGAAAATATAAGTAACGTAATTACGATACAGAAGTAACAAGGGTGGAAAGTAAAACTTGAAGAAATCAACAATCTGCACCGCCATATTGGATGATTAACTGACGAAATATAAGGAGAATAAAGACTTCACACGTCCCCAGGTACATCATAAGCCAAAAAAAAATAACACTCTACAGCGAACCTTCACTCCAGGCTTTTGGGGGAATGTTAGTTTAAAGCACAAAAATAGAACGTTGAGAGAAAAACTATTTTACGGTAGAAAGTTTCTGACCAGTATAAAGTATAAGTTTACTTCCAATTGACAGAAATTATAACGGGAGAAGGGAAATATTGCTGTTAAGAAAGGCCATTCTCAAGAACAATCATTCGGGTCTAAGATCTGGAATACATTGTGGCTAAATTCAATTACGAAAGATTAGTGAACCAACATCGACAGTAAAACGTATACAATCGATCCTGAAATTTTCATCATGGCTGTAGGCAAACTGCATAATGTGAAGGCACCTAGAAGAGACTCAACAGTTGGATATTGGTAAAAAGGCAAAAGCCCAGACTGACAAATCAGATTGGTTTGCTGTAACACGGACGAGTCTTGTAGCAAAGAATGAATATGCGTTCTTGGTAGGAAATCATTGCTTGCCTAAATATTGTATACAAATTGTGCACAAACTGCCACAAACAATTTCTCCAGGATAATTGTGAGTCCAACAATATAGCAACTGATAAGCGGGCAGGTGGAAAGAAGAGAGTGTGGAGATGTACTGAACAACGTTTTGATAACCAAAGCTGTGATGTCCGAACTAATAAAACGCCTCAGAATCCTTATAACAATTTGTGTGATAAAGAGAAACAAACCGAAACTTCGAAGTCAATGTCAAGCTTTTCTTTGTAAAAGCTAACATATTTATTATTTGTATAACTAGCTTAATTATGTATTTATCTCTATGCACACACACACACACACACACACACACACATAGCGTAGGAGTGCGCGTGAAGGAAGGGTGTCTATGTGGTATTAATAATGTCGTTGTGCAACTTCAATGCTTATTAACTTTAATACAAACCAAGTGTAAACTGCTTATAAAGGCCCTATTTATTCAGGTCTTATACTTCAGGTTTGTTAATTTCTTCCGCGTTAATTATAACTTAATTTAATTTCAGATTCTTTAACCGATTAAAATCGCAACTGTAGAAGAATAGGCTAACTGTGTACTCTATCTCGCAGAATTGATGTCTGTAACAGCCGTGAGAAGATTTATTATGGCAGGAATGATGTGACACAAAAAAATTCACTTCAAATTTCATCATTAACTTCTTACTTGTTTCGTTCATTAGACTGCGACCATTTTGGGGGCATGGCCTTGAACAAATAGGCCATGCCTATTTCTTGAAGAAATCAAAAGATAGAATTTGTTCAAAATAAACCAATAGATAAAAACCATACTTAATAAGTACTTGGTTCTATTTGTTCGACGAAAAGCCATGCCCGATTGTCAATCGGGGCGGGGCGGGGGTGCACACAAAGATACATACATACATACATACATTACATAACGGAATTCCAGATTATTTTTTGTCTACCAAATTCATTTCCAATGCATTGGTCGACCCGGGGCTATAGTATTAGACATTATCTTCACGTGCCACAAAATGGACTGAACCACTGGACTTGAAAGTGAGTTTCTTAATCACACAGATCCGTTTGAGCATATTCAGTTTTTTTTCTAAATCTTGGTCAGCAAATGACAAACCTCTATGTAGGAGTCGGCCAATCGGGGCTGAGGTTGTGGCTATTGTCCAGGAAGTATTTAACAGGACTTGGTGAAAATCGCTATGACATGCATCTGACCAACTAAATATTTCACTATTAACAATGTACAAGTCTCTGAAGGTGAAATAAAAGAAACTTGTTTACAAGATTCAGGAGGGTTATGTGATGTAAGAAAAAGACAACCAAACAAGATCAGATTTCTGCCAACATGCAGGGTGAAAAATTGCCAATTCTCAGATGTGTTGCACCGAAAGGACATTTCTTGATTTAGCAACTATTTCCATTAACGTAAAATCAATCGCTAAAATTGCCGTATTGGAGAAGAAGAAAAATTTCAAGAGGACTGATATGAAAGACCCTCTCAAAAGTCAATATACGCTGCACCCTAAAGCAGTCTTGAGTTATCGACCCCTGTTTGTTACAGAAATGCCACTCAATGGTGAAAGCTATGACAAGAGGCAAAAATCCACCATCACCGAATTAATATGGTTAAATATTTTAGATATCTTCTTTTTCTCCGCTAACCCGACACACTTCTTGTATTTTGTATTATTCGGACTTTTGTCATACACCTCCATCTCGTTCGCCGTGGTTGGTATCTCAGTTTCCTTCCAACTTCTTTCTATAAATTTGAGATTGACAAAAAGATTACAGGTTGACGCATGTGTGGGGGAAGATTTATAAAAGCGGAGTTAAGTCTCAGCTGAGAATATCTATGTAGGCAGTGTTTGCGCGTTTGTGTGTGTACGCATATGTGTTTATGTGCGTATCATATGTGTGTGTGTGTGTGTGTGTGTGTGTGATACACACATGTATACACGTATATATATGCATATTTATAAATACATATGTATACATGAAAACACACAAATACACACAACCATATACATACACAAATGTATGTATGTATGTATGTATATATATATA
Source organism: Octopus bimaculoides (assembly GCF_001194135.2). Taxonomy (NCBI): domain Eukaryota; kingdom Metazoa; phylum Mollusca; class Cephalopoda; order Octopoda; family Octopodidae; genus Octopus; species Octopus bimaculoides. Next base: position 165,057,819 of record NC_068983.1, read on the forward strand.
TATATATATATATATATATATATATATAATAATATTAGGGACAAAATCCAAAATTACAGGTAAAAACTCAATTAAAATCAATTTATAAAAAATTAAAAAATTTATAAAAAATTAAAATTAAATTGAGCTTTATAGATAAAATATATATAAAATATATAGTTTTAGGGAAAATAACCAAGTTTCAAGAACTCATCGATGAAAATCCACTATCACATATAGAAAAATTAATAATTAAAAGCACAATAAATTAGTATAATATAAAGTAAAGTAAATATCATAAGATAAATATAATAAATATAATATAATATAATATTATATTATATTATATTTATCTTATGATATTTACTTTACTTTATATTATATTATATTTATCTTATGATGTTTACTTTACTTTATATTATAGTGGATTTTCATCGATGAGTTCTTATATATATACATATATATTTCAAGTACACGTGCGTAGGATGTGCGAATGTGAATGTTAACAAATTCATGTTCCTACTTGAATGAAAACTATGCCACCGAGAGATTTGTTACATCGTTTGCAATTCTGAGCTGAAGAAAGCTCATAATAAATTTAATATTAGTTTTTAAAGTTAAACACTATAAAATGACGTGTTGCGAAATAGCAAGAGTTTTAGTTGGCCATAGATGGATTGGCGTACGGCATGGAGTAACATGAGAAAAGACAGAATAAGAAAACTAATTGATGCTACACATTCTGAATTTATTATTAATGGAAGTGGATAATATTTTATGAAGTTTTAATTGAATGATTGATGTTTATATCGTAGAAGATAATCTAGTTGAGGAAAGGTTACTTATACGATTGAGGTGACCGCTTACGTCATCCTTATTTCGTGCTACATTGTGCCCTGCGGAAAATAAAATATTTTTCTCATTTAATAAATCAATTTGCTTGTAAATAGTGTTCTACAAGGAAAATACTCATAGCAATATAGGCAGATGTTTGTAAATGTTTAATAAAGAGCTATCATGTGTTTAACTTGGAGAATTATACTTCTAAAGGATATCTGAATTATACATCAGTAGATGCAAACGAACAGAAAACGAAATAAACATCAAAATAAGCGACCCTGCTCTGCTCTGCATAGTTTCGTTCTATCAATAAATATCAATAAATATCTAACGAAGATGGACAGGAAGCCTGGCGTGTATTTAGGAAGGAAAATTAAGAAGTTGATAAGTTTGTCTTTATGAATTGAAGTCATTAGTGAAATATTGGTAATTGATAACCGAAGTCAGTGCTACAGTATGGTCGCTATACAAAGACTGACACGAGTAAGAGAAAATCAATCGAATCTAAACTATTTTATGTACTCAACATATCAACATTCAACGACAGACTTACTAAATATTCTCTAATGTCACCGCCTCCTGAACTGGAATATATATTCTGCTTTTCTTTTTATCATTATTAATAATAATAATAATAATTCCGCCGAGGTCATTCTTTACCTCTCATCCTTCCGGGGTCGATAAAGCAAGTACCAGTTAACTTGCTTTACACGTTCTAAACAGAAAGTATGTAGAGATGATCTTATCACGTGATTAAAGTACAATGCAGATACAGTAGAATGCGGTATTGACTTATAAAAACGTTTAATATACTTTGTCGTATATTATAACGAAATACCGTGTGCCTCGGAGTCATTCACATTTAAGTACCAGCTTCCAGGAATGTGTTTAAGATGTATATTTGTATAATCTAGTAATGTTTCACCACTAATTGTAGTGGCTATTTAAGCAACGAGTCCGTGAATGATTAATCGGTCAGATGAGTGGTGAGGAAGGAGCAAGGACACCCGAAATATGGCATATGCACCCGTTACCAATTTTTTTTCTTTCTCGATCTCCTTGTTTGTTTACATCTGATATCTCGGATATGAAATGTAACAAAATCAGTTCTGGCTACGATTTCTATGGAAAATCTGTACAGACGACCTTACCCCGCGTTCTAAATATATCACAGGAAAATCTTAGCAATTTGTAAATAGCGTTTTAATGTTAACGTAAGTCATTTTGTTGGTTGCTAAGAAATTTTAATTGATATGTAAATGCGAATGTATTGAGTTTAAAATATCAGTTAAATACGGTGTTCAAAAAGTAGAGATAAACTGTCAGAAACGTGAATGATTAGAAAAGAATTATGTTAACTTGATAGTTAACCAGATGGATAGAGAGACGGAGTCAGGAAGATGGGAAAGTAAAACAACATACGAATTAGGGTGAGAGAAAGTGAAAGGCTAAGAGAAAGCATTAAGAAAATTATTAAAAGACCAGAGTAGAGAAAGAGAGACAAATGAAAAAATATGGAATGAACGAGAAAGGGAGAAATGAAGAGAGAAAGTATGAAGGTTGTTATCAAATGCGGTAAAGTAGAAAATCAGTTAAATTAATCAGAAATAATTTGGGGAAGTTTTACAGAACGAGAGGTGTGCTGCTGATGAACATAGAATCAAGATTTTATTCTAGGTTGACGCTTTCTGTTAAGTATTGCATCTGCCAATTGCAAAGAGGTTAGTTCTAAAATTAGCAGACTTTTTTATACGAAGTAAAATGAAAATTACTTGAAAAGCCCAAATTCGCAAAAAATTTATGAGAGAGAGTGGGGAGGGAGAGACAGAGTGACAGACACAGAGAAAGAGAGTTACAGTTGACAGAACGAGCTTCTAGTTTTATAAGGTCTGAATTTGAAATCTAAAGTGTTTGGCGTTGGCAACAAGTACCGTGAGGAAGTTTTTATAAAATAGTTGGGTTGTGAGTTGTGCAAAGACTTTCAACGAAGATGTTACTTATTTTATGTAACCGGAAGTAAGTATGGTAAAGTCGAAGTCAACATAACAGGAAGTGATGCTACACAGCAATGGGTATATTGTTCGACTTGCTTTCCGCTCCGCTATTCACCAGCCTTTCCGAATTTCACAAATGAATTATTTTTCATGGAAAATAAGAATATATTACATGAAAATGTATAGGATTTTCATGGAGCATAGGTTTACGTTGTATAGGAATAAACAGGATTCACGTGGGAAATAGTTCAAAGGAATAATAACCATTCTCACTGTATATAAGAATTTCAAAGAAAAAGATATGAATCTTAAACAAGAATATAGCACGGTGTAAAAAATAAGATTCTTAAAGACCATAGAAAGAGTATTCTGGTAGAATATAGGAATATGTTGCATAAGAATAAGTATTCTTCATGTAATATTGGAAGATATTCCACGAGACTATATTCCATAGGGATAAATACATTTTTGTGGAATATTAGAATGTATTTCATTGGATTAAATACGATTCTCGTGGAATATAGAGATATATTGTGAAAGAATAACGAGTACTCTCCTGGAATAGTGCAAACGTTTGGTCTTTGATAATGGATTCAACCCATCCAAGAGATTTCAAGACTTCGAACTGTTACAGCATAAGAAGTTAATGTAACAAGACTTGTAAAGAAGGTTTTTGTTAAGATAAACTTTCCGATCAAAAGTAAAATGTTGTAATATGAATACTTTAACTTCTGGATATCTTTCTTTGTTTTTTGTTTTTGTATATTTCTTTTTCATTGGCTGTTATCATCATCATCATCGTCGTCGTCGTCATCAGTTCAGTTGCGAATGTAGACATCGTTTTCTATCAGTATCAACATCTTCATCATTTTCGACGCCACCAGCACCAACTTCATCTACATATTCATCATCATCGTAGTATGTAAACAGCGTTATTTATCGACATTATCATCATTCCCAAAGACAGCTCCACCACCACCGCTTTCATCTACATTATTATAATCAACTACGTTGTAGTGATCGACATCATCATCATCATAATCTACATCGTCGCTACCGTTATTATCATCATTATCATCATGATCCACATTATTATCAACATCGAATCAAGCTGACATCAACATTAATTGATGTTATTTTTTAATGAAAAAAAATACAAATAATAAGCCAAGAAAACGAACGAAAAGCAATTTCTTGTGTTCTTTCATTCATTCTGGCGATTAGATTGAGAAATCAGGTTTGTGTATATATGTGTGTGTGTGTGTGTGTGCATGTGTGTGTGTGTGCGTGTGCATGTGTGTGTGTGCGTGTGTGCATGTGTGCGTGTGTGCGCGTATGTACAAGTGTTTTTGATGGACGCTGGATCACAACCAGCTGAAACAGATTAAAAAAAAATTTCAGATAATCTCCAGTTATCTGATATTTTATGTATTTACAACATCTCTACAACGTCATGTTCTTCCCAACACATTCCGTCACTTCATCTCTCTCTCTCTCTAGATATATGTATTCAAGTGTGAGTGTTTATTGTTGTGTTTACGAATATATACGAATGTGTGTGTGACAGAGAGAAAGAGAGAGGGAGAGACTAGGACGATGAGTTCTGACGGTGGTCTATGAGGAAGTGAATGTCTGCATGTGTGAATCTGTATGTATATATGCATGGAATTATACGTGTGGGTGGGACGATATACAACCATACATGCTTACAAACATATATATATATATATACAACCATCCATATGTACATATATATATACACACACACACACACACACACATACATACTCACTTAGTCTTTGTCCTATGAACATCCAAAAACTGGACAGAATCCAACGTAACAAAGAGATTACTTATTTGAGCCAACGCAACAAATGAGAGCAACTGAATGTATGTATGCATATATATATATATATATATATATATATATATATAT
>NC_068983.1:165062577-165067717 GCF_001194135.2 Octopus bimaculoides
ACACACACACACACACACACACACACACACACACACACACACGACACAGGGGAAAGAGTTTTGGCAGTAAATTCGTTGCATGGAATATTATATCAACATTGGAACTGAAGTCTGAAGATCAAAAGTGAGGTTTCGGGTTAGAAAGTGTAACATCAATCCTGTGTCTTATGCGAGGAGCGGTTGTAGTTTTTAATGTTTGGAAGGAGAGAATTCAGGCTAACAATAGACATGAACTAACCTGAAAATATAAACAGATGAAACGTCTTATTCTTGTTATATTTAGGTTGTGGAAAACTAAAATATATCTATGAAGCCGGTGTCCTGGAATCAATACTGAAATTATTATTAGTAGTAGTATTAGTATTATTATTATCATTATCAAGGCGGTGAGCTGGCAGAATCGTTAGCGCACCGGGTAAGATGCTTAGAGCCATTTCGTCTGTCTTTACGTTCTGAGTTCAAATTCCGCCGAGGTCGACTTTGCCTTTCATCTTTTCGGGGTCGATGTAATCGGCTTAGCCCCTCCCCGAAATTGCTGGCCTTGTGGCAAAATATGAAATCATCATTGTTAAAGTGGCAAGCTGGCAGAATCGTTAGCATGCCGGACAAAATGCTTAGCGCTATTTCGTCCGACCTTACGTTCTGAGTTCAAATTCCGCCGGGGTCGACTTTGCCTTTCATCCTTTCGGGGTCGATGTAATCGACTAGCCTCCTCCCCAAATATTTCAGGCCCTTGTGCCTCTAGTAGAAAGGATTATCATTCTTATTATCATCATTCTTAAGGCGGTGAGCTGGCAAAATCGTAGCCCGCCTCGTTTCGTCCATCTTTACGTTGAAGTCAATTTGCCTTTCAAGCTTTCGGAATCGATACAATAAGTACCAATCGTGCACTGGGGGTCGAAGTAATCGAATTACCCCTTCTATAGAATTATTGCCCTTGTGCCAAAATTTGAAATCAGGGCGAGCAGACCGAATCGTTAACCCGCCGGGCAAAATGCTTGGCAGTATAACACCTCGTAATTACGTTCTGAGTTCAAATTCTACCGAGGTCGACTTTGCCCTTCATTCTTTCGGGGGTCAATAAGTTAAGCACAAGTGAAACACTGGGGTCGATGTAATTGATTCTCTGCCTCCCACCCAAAATGTTAGGCCTTGTGCCATTAGTAGAAAGGATTATTATTAGTAGTAGTAATAATAGTTCTGCCGAGGTCGACTTTACCTTTCATGATCGATAAATTAAGTACCAGTTGTGTACTGGCGTCGATCTAATCGACTGCTCCTCCCCCAAATAAAATTTCAGGCCTTGTACCTATAGTAGAAAGGATTAGTAGTAGTAGTAGTAGTAGTAGTAGTAGTAGTAGTAAAATGGTGAGCTAGAAGTATCGTTATCACGTCGGTTAAGATGCTTAGCGGCATTTCTTCCGGGTTTACGTTCTCAGTTCAAATGCCGCCGATGTTAATTAGCCTGTCGTCCTTTAGGGCTCCCTAAATCTGTACCAGTTGGCCACTGGGGTTGCTGTAATTGACTTAGCCCTCCCCCACAAATTATTGGGATGGTGCCAAAACCATTATTATTGTTGCTGCTGCTATTGTTGATGTTAGTATTGTTGCTTTGGATGTTGTCGCTGCCAGGTTTTCTGTTCCCAAATTCTCCATCGATGGTGTGTCAGTCCTTGGATTTTGAAAACAATTTCCAGTGGTTAACAGTGACAATGTTCTCGCGGAGACTCTGGGCCTCGACGAAAATGAATTGAATTCGTAGAACTTTTAACTTAAGAACTATGGAAACTTCCAGATATCCCTTACCTAGCATCACTGGTTTGAATATACACTTTAGGAATGGAAGTGTCATCTACCAAAATTGTCTGAGATTTGTTCCAAAAGATGAAACCGATCCACATTCATTTGTTCACTGCCTTAATATTGATTTTTGGAGTTCTGTGGACTTGCTCTTGTCATATGTAGAACATATCCAAGCATCAGACGACCTCGTCGTGAAGGCCGCTTCATTAAAAGATATAATAACGCTAACACAAGTAGAATCAGTAGCAAAACTGTATTCGCCGAGAACTTTATATTGTCTCATACTTTCTGATGCACTTTTACCAATAATGATTTCTGATAGAGAAGGCCACGCGTAGAGCTGATAATGTCGGTTGGGGATTTGTTCGCTACGGGATACCAAATGGAGAGACGGTGTCAACATAGTGAGTCACGAAACTAAAGTACGGAAAAGTAATAACGTCACAACGCTACTGATTCTGTCAGTCAAATAATAATAATAATACACAGAATGTGGAGATTGGGAGCAACAATACTAGACATTTACTCACCATGTAGAAAATAGCACAATTAGTGAGTTCACATTTATATTACCTAGGATACAGTGAATGCAACATCAACAAGACAAAAGTCTGCTCAAAGCCAATCACCATAGAGGTGCATCCAATTATTTTACAGTGGCAGCATGCAATAATAATAATAATAATAATAATATAGACTTACAAGTATTTATAACAGAGAAAATGGCACCACTTGGCACCGCACACATCCTACATAATACAGTGAAAATAAGAGCACCACAACATATACTCAAGGCACACAGAGCTGAGCTCGGTAGTGCAGTGAAAGCACGTGATAAAAATAAAACTTCTTTATTTTCTTATGCACCCTTTTAAAACGTAGCCAGGCTCATGGGCCCGGTTTCCCGGTTTCTATGGCGTATGTGCTTCCCCCAGTTGGACGGGACACCAGTCCATCGCAGCGTTACACAAGAAACAGGAAGAAAGAGTGAAAGTTGGGGCGAAAGAGTACAACAGGGGTCGCCACCACCCCCTGCCAGAGCCTCGTGGAGCTTAGGTGTTTTCGATCAATAAACACACACACACTGCCCGGTCTAGGAATCGAAACCGCGATCCTCCGACCGTGAGTCCACTGCCCTAACCACTGGGCCATTGCGCCTCCACAAAAATAATATTACTGAAGAACAATAATAATAATAATAGCTTCAAATTTTGGCACAGAGCCAGCGGCTCTTGAGGAGATGGGGAAGTCGATTTCATCGACCCCAGTGTACAACTTGGTACCTATTTCATCGATCCCGAAAGGACGAAAAGCTAAGTTAACATCGGTGGAATTTGAACTCAGAACATAACGATCGGAAGAAATATCGCTAGTCGTTTTGTCCGGCGTGCTAACGATTCGGCCAGCTTGCAGCCTTCATAACAACGATGAGGAGGAAGCGGAGAATTTCTTAGAAAATCTTTTTATAATAATATTTTCTAACATCGGTCGAATATCGTAAATTTAGAAGCAACGATTAATCGATTAAGTCTAACCCAATACTTGATTGATAGTTTCTTTTTATTATATCGAACCGGTCTTCACTTCTCTTCTTGCTGTCGCTCCTGCTAAACTCCTCGCTAAAGAATTTCCGCTGCTATCATTGTCAACGGAAACGTCATTATTTTCGCATTTAAATTTCATGTGTATCGGTGTAAAATATTCTTGCATATACTAGTTTGTTTGTTTGTGTTTTTTTAGTTTTACTTCTTGTATAGTTGTCTTGTATAGTAGACACTGCCTCTCGTCGGCATCTAGCGTCGAATGCAAGCAAGTTCTTCAAATAAATAAATTCATAATTCTTTTTTCTTCTCTAAGAGTTTTATGTTGTAAGATATTGGTAAAATGCTTATTCTTCAGCAACCATTTTGAGTAGAAAATCTATTCGGTAACACTGAAATTAACATGTTCTTTATATCATTGCCCCACTCCACCCCACCCCACCCCGAAAGGATGACTGATAAAATTGTTCTCAGTGAGATTTGAACTCAGAATATAAAGAGCAAGGCGTTTTGTCCGACGCACCTACAATTCTGAAAAGTGATATACGAGGGGCATTGAAAGAGAAATGACAAAATGGCGGGTGTATACATGAAATTTAAAAAATGGGAAACAAAAATGGGAATAACAATAGTATAAACAGTAACAGCCCCATTAGTGGTGCGGGTACAACCACTTAAAACTACCCAGGGAACACAACAAATCCCAAGTAATTTGGACTGCTAAGAGCAAGTTCCGTCTCTGTTTAGTTTTTCTGGCCTTTATACGTTTGCTGAGAGGAAAACAATTCACTCGTGTTATACACGTCACTCTTACACTTCGTTTAATGAACTTACTAGAGACGAGTGCCTTCCTTTACACCTTCACCTTCCTCTCCAAATAATAACACAACTGTCTACCGAAGTGTTTCAGGTTGTCCAAATTTACAACGATGCAGCATCTATGTTCATTGAGCAATATTCTGACATTTGAAAGTCAAAACGAAGACTAGTATCAGTATGAACCAAACACGGTTGACGGCGGCGATCTGACCACAACAATCTGGGATTCACCTGTCAAGATCGACAAGAAGATAAAAGCAGACCGATCCGATTGGAATGAAAATGCTTGTAGTCTGATTGACATCTCGACCCGTTTTTCGCGGAATGAGACAGAAAAACTGTCGACTACAAGGAAATTTTAATGGAAATCAGACAGACTTGAACTAAAAGCAGTGTTAATATCAATTGGAGCTCGCCGCGGTAGACTTAGCCTTTCGTTTTTTCAAGGTCGATTAAATAAGTACCAGTTACGCACCAGTGCGTAATCGACTTAATCCTTTGTTTGTCCCCTCTATGTTTAGCCCCCTGTGGGCAATAAAGAAATAAATATTAATTGGAACTTGCCGCGGTAGACTTTGCCTTTCATCCTTTTGGAGCCGATTAGATAAGTACCAGTTATGCACTGGGGTCGATGTGATCGACTTAATCGTTTTGTCTGTCCTTGCTTGTCCCCTCTAGATCGACTTTGCCGCTCATTCCTTCGAGATCGATAAAAATAAATACCAGTTGATCGGGGGGGAGGGCAATATAATCGATTTACTCTCTTCTCCGAACCTGATGACCTTGTGTCAAAATTTGAAACCAACATTTATTTACTGGAGCTCTAATTACGGTAATGATTATGAAGAGAAATTTAGATCCCTACCGGGTCTAACAAAACTACGCACAGTTAAAACTAACAGCCCTTCCAGCTACAACTAGAACCTTAAGAATGACGCTTTCATACCCCACATACCCGCTTTATGACCTACATTGTC
>NC_068983.1:165067760-165077857 GCF_001194135.2 Octopus bimaculoides
CCCTCCCAACAAAATTACACAATTCATACAAGACATACTGAACATAATTGTTCCTACTATGGACCGAAGGACAGAAAATTTTGTGGGGTGCAGGTGGGGTCTTGTCCATTATATCAACCCCAGTGTTCCACTGATACTTAGTTTATCCCGAAAAGATGAAAGGCAAAAACAACCACAGCTGAATTTGAACTCAGAATATAAAGAGCGAGTAGAAATGTCGTTAAGCAATTTTTTTCCGAAGGGCCAACGATTCTGGCAACTCACCGCCACCCCACCCCCCTCCCCATCACATATTTGGCACTCCGTCAGTTACGACGACAAGTATTCCAATTGATCCGATCAACGGAACAGCCAGCTTGTGAAATTAAGATGCATGTAGCTGAGCGTTCCGTAGACACATGTACATTTGATGTAGTTCTAAAGGAGATTCAGCGTGACACAAGATGTGACAAAGCTGGACCCCTTTGGATTACAGGTACAATACATTTTTACCAGATGAGTAGACTGTAGCAACGTGAAATAAACTGTCTTGCTGAAAGCGAATCGAACTCTCAACGTTATGATGGTGAGCCGAATACCCGAACCACTGAGTCACGCGCCTTAACCCATATTCTACATAATGGTCGCCCAATAATATACCCGACGGACCCAGCTCATACGTCCAACCAGACACCATGATACATTCTTTACATAATTAACATCCGCCATTATAACACACCTTTTGTAACACTGTAAATACTATTATGTCGATCTCCAATAATAATTATATTCTACAGGATCATCTCCCCACCCCCATCCCTATAGTATACCATAACGCACTGAGTTTATACACATCCATATCCAATAAAATGATACAATACATATATTTTTACGTATTCAACTTCCGATATTGTTACATATTCCATACAAACATTACACAATGACCAAAACATTACACAACACATGGGAAATACAGTCACTAACCAACAGATCAACACATCCAACATATTGCATATATTCATCACAATAAACAGACATTAAAGTAACACCAGAAGCAACGAAAGGATTACAACAACAAAGAAAAATCAAATGCAGGATAGAGACAGCTCTTCTGTCTCGAAAGCCAAAAACTGCATAAGCTTCGAGGCCACGGAAATTGCGTCTGGTTGTACAATAAAAACTGGCAGGAAATCTTTGAAGACAAAATATTGGCCTCAAATTTTGGAACAAGGCCAGCAATTTCAGGGGAGGGGTTAAGTCGGTTACATTGACCTCCATTTCCCAGCTGGTACGTATTTTATCGACTTCGGCGGAATTTGAACTCTGAAAGTTAAAGACGGACGAAATGCCGCTAAGCCAGCAGTTCCCAACGTCTTTGCACTCGCGACCCTTACCCAGCTACCCCTTACTATGAGCAGAGCATGAAAAATGAAATTGATGAGCTGAAACTAATATTACCCCAAGCCACTTCCAGTAAAGCTACGCGAACCCCTGGGAAGGCTTCGTGACACCCCAGATGTTCGAGGGAACCACCGGTTGGGAACCCCTGCGCTAAGCATTTAGCTTGGCATGCTGACGATTCTTTTCTACTCAAGGCACAAGGCCCGAAATTTTGGGGGCGGGGGCCATTCGATTAGATCGACCCCAGTACGCAACTGGTACTTAATTTATCGCCCCCGAAAGGATGAATGGCTCAGTCGACCTCGGCGGAATTTGAACTTAGAACGTAAAAACAGACAATATACCACTAAACATTTCGCCCGGCGTGCTAACGTTTCTGCCATCACTCCAACTTTGTTCGAAACAAAATAATGATAAGAATTTTTAGCCGAAGAACAAAATCATAAAACCGGCTGCTTTAAATTCACCTCAGTATTTGACTGGTACTTTATTTGATCGACCTCTTTCAGATGAAAAACAAAGGTTATCCGGTTGAGATTTGAACTCAAAACGTAATGAGTCACAATTTTGTCCAATGTTCTAACGATTCTTCCATGATACAAACTGATTCTAATTTAGGCAGGAGGTCAACAATTTTAGGGGGAGGGGTTTTACGCAATACCATCAATCTCACTACTTCTATGGTACTATATATAGTCGACCCCGTAAGGATGAAAGGCAGTTTTGGCCTCAGCGGGATTTGAACTCAGAACATAAAGACAGACGAAATGTTGTTAAGTATTCTGTCCGTTTGTTAGAGGTATTGTATATTAGAGGAATATTACGAGCGACATGCATTTCTCTTTACAAAGAAAAGGGATTGATTTCAACAGAACCGGCGATTCTGATCAGCAGCAACTTACAAATTTTCGTAATCACGATAATCCAGGCCGCCAATGTTTATTTACACAGCTACCACGTGATGTATTGACAACTGAAACGGTTAATCATGTAACCTTCTTGAGTTTTGCAACCTATTTAATCGATTACCGTTCTTCACTTGTATCGAATATGTCTTCCGCCATCAAAATGCAAATAATAATAATAAACTGCTATTGATTTAGGTATGGGAACAGGAGTTCTGAGCGGAGAGTATTGGTCGATATTATCGACTCCCGTACCTCATTTACTTTATGGGGTGGGGTTGGCAGATTTGAACTCAAAACGTAAAGTGCTGGAACAAATCAAGCTAAATTTCTCCGACGTTCTTAACTGCTCTGCCAATCTACCTCCCATAATGTAATGATATAAAATAAGATGGGATTGGCACGGTTAGAAAGTTTGTGACTTGTTCCAATAGAGTTAGCCTCAACAACACTGACAGGAATACTTCGTTCACAGAGACCCCAATTTCAATGACAGGGGATATAATTAGGGTAAAAATATGCACCTGAGGATTAGGTTATCAATGGGATATAAAAAACGAAAATGAAAAGCTAGATCTCCCTCAAAGAATGAAGTGAAAATCTCTGAAGTGAAAATCTCTAAAGTGAAAATCTCTACATCGGCCCCACAAGGCTCAACTGGTACATATTTTATCGGCCCCGAAAGGATAAAACACAAAGTCCCCAAAGGCGGATTTTAAACCCAGAACGTAAAGACGGACGAAATGCCGCTAAGCATTCTGCTCGGAGTTCTACCGATTCTGCCAGTTCGCTATTTAGACAAGACTTAAATATTACAATGACGTTTATACGAAGGTCAAACCTAATCTTCCACCCTTCCGTCTCCTAGTTTTCATTGTCACATGTCCACGAATTTGTAGAGGGTATGGTATATGTTCGACAAAATATATTCTGGTAGCTTTTATCGATCTTGAAGAAAAGAAAGACGAAATAAATCTAGATCACATTCGAACTCGAACGAAACTAAGACATTTAGACTAACTCTATACGTTTAAACATCTACCGCCTTCTTAATAATTATTATTCCAGATTTTGGCATAAGGCCAGCAATTTTAACGGAGAGGTTAAGTCGATTAAATCGACCCCAGTGCCCAGCGAGTACTTTATCGACACCGAAAAGACGAAAGGCAAAGTTGAACTCGGCGGGATTTGAACTGTGATCGTGAAGAGCTGGAATCTGAAAAATAACAGCAAGAGTTTGTACCGCTGTTACAACTTCATGGTGTGTAATTATTTTAATCAAACTCCATTTAATTTTCTCTTATTGATCCAAAAATGATGAAAAGCAACATACACTCTGGCGGCGAAATGGTAGTCCAAATATATTGGGAACAAGTTTAGTTTCTTCCTTCCTTGGGTTCCAGTGAAGCCGTTGGAGGTATCGTCGTGACAAACGATGAGTCTGTTGGTTATATTGAAACTTGGAAAATTTTAGTTCCAAAAAATAAATGCCTCTGCCATGTATCGCCCTCTCAATAATAATAATTCTTCTTAATTTGGGGCAGCACATGGCCATATATCTGGAGATGCCGGTGCAGTGACTGAATGGTACTGATTTTATTAGTTTCAAATACCATTTTCAAATTTTGGAACAAGGCCAGCAATTCCGGTTAGCGGGAATAACTCGATTCTATCGAATCCTGATACTTATTACATTGACCCCCGAAAGGATGAAAAGCAAAGTAGGCCGCGGCGGAATTTGAACGCAGAAAGTAAAGAACCAAAGGGAATGCAGTTAAGCATTTCGTCCGACACTAACGGTTTTTTCCCCTATAGGCACAAGGTGTGAAATTTTGTGGGGAGGGGCTAGTCAATTAGATCGACCTAAGTGCTCAATTGGTGCTTATTTTATCGAAAGGATGAAAGGTAAAGTTAACCTTTGAATTCAGAACGCAAAGCCGGACGAAATGCCGCTAAGCATTTTATCCGGTGTGATAACAATTCTGTCAGTTTGTCGCCTTATAATAATAATAATAATACCATTTATTTTATTGGCCATGAGGATCCAATGCGTTAAGGAGAGAGTACAAAACAACGAACAAGAAACAAAAGGGTGTTCACATGAAGTACAAGAGTGAGAACAACAATTCAAAGATATATATAGCAATTGAGAATTTCTTCAACTATGAAGGGTTTCCACAAATATTAAGGACCTAACAGGATGGCACAAAACATTATGATGTGATGAAGGGTTATTTGGAGGCGCGTAAACATTAGGGTGACAAAGGGAAATGCTCCTCTCTCCTTTCCTCCTCCCTTAATTATATGCAAGAAGACGAAACAGCAATAATAGTAATAATAACATAATATAATAGAAAGCGAAGAGATATATACAAGGAAAAGGATCTGCAATTCGGGAGCAACGACAAAAGTTAATTCGGGACACTCTACATGCAACATCAGGTTACCCCAATATACCAAAAGCAGGCAAGTTCTCCCAGTTTTTGCTCTTAGCCCACCACGTATTTAGTGCTGGCCTCCACCTAACCCTCCTAATCTCATCATCCTAATCCATCACAAAATTTACCGAATGACAACTCACCCCTCTCTGTGCACTCTTTTGGTTCGTGCTAATATTTTAATGAAGTTGTCAATTATAAAATTAATTTTTTGTTTTCCTATACAGCAGATAGCAAAGTTGATGAAGAAAAAATTATTTTGAAAATAAATCGATACAGACCTTATAAACATCTCGACTCCTGTTGTTTCCATGTTTCGTTTAATCCCTTTCCAAGACTGCTTCAATTTGAAAATATCTCGAGCATTGAGCGGAAGCCGGGGATCGACCTGGGGTATGGCGCTCTCCATACTATTAGGTTCCTGGCAAACATTGCTTTTCCTTCTTTCGGTTAAATTTGGACCACACTGTTCTTTCGATTCTCGACAACCCATAATTCTTTTTTTTTTTTTTTTTCAACAATAATATCAAACTTACAAATAATTTCTAGAAATATTTTATATAAAATATAAATTTTAACAAATTAAAACAACTGAATAAATATACTATCTTTTTTTTTTTTTCAAATTAAAATCTAAATATGCCTTCCTGTTTTTCTCTTTTTATAATTATTTTATCAATAAATACAAACTTTTTTTCCACAGCAGTTCGTTGGACCGGTTTCCAACTTATTATATTTGGTATATCCAGCAAGAATTCGACGTATATGTGATTATAGAAGATATATGTGTGTGTGTATGCCGGCGTCTTATAGAAGATATGTCCAACTGTAAGATATATACATTCGTCCGCTCACGTGTGTTTTATGTAAATGCGAGTGGTGTTGCTTGTATGTAAATATAACTTTATTTATTTATGATATTACATGTGTGTGTGTTTAAATGTATAGATTTGTGCTGTTGGTTTCACTGTAAATCTTTGTTCGATTGCTTTTTAATTATAATTATTTTAATTTGTATTAATTATTATTATTTCGTTTAATTTTCTTGCTTTTTTTCTTGGTCTATAAGTTGGTTTGGTAAACTATACAAACACACACACACACACATATACATGTAGAGAGAGAGAGAGAGAAGGAAGGGTGAAGCAATTATATAGTTGTGTGTATATATATATGTATGTGTGTGTTTGTATGTATGTTTATGTGTCTGTGTGTGTGTGTGTGTCTGTGTGTGTGAGTAATTATATATACAGTCTTCAATAACAACTTGTACATATATATATATGTATATTTACAATCTAACCGCTCGGGCCTAATTAGCCCCACTTCTAATCATTTTAGATAGAATGAGGAAGAACAGCGAAAATATAGAAAAAAGATGCGAAAGAAAGTGAAAATAAAATTGGCGGCGGCTGGCCGTGTGCTGGTGTTGCTGTCAGTTCGACAAATAGGGAGAAGAGAGAATGTTTTGACTATAAATGATATAAGCTTGCCGCTGATATAGAAAGAAGTGTAAGAGAGTGGGGGGGAAACGGTGGAAGCCTGTTGTTATAGACAGCAGTCGTGTAATGGTTGATGAGGAGTAAATAAATAAGAGAAAATCGTGGTGGGTGGTGGGGTGAGTGCAGGAAGAGTCTTTATAACTGGTTGGTAAAGGAAGGAGGAGTGATTGATAGAGAGAGAGAGAGAGTGAGAGGAAGAGGAGGAGTGAAAGACAGAAATAAAGAGAGGGGCAAGTATATGAGGAAAGTGACTGTTACGTATGTTTGTGTGTGTGTGTATGTGTGTGTGCATGTGTTGTTGCTGTTTTTTAGCCCCAGGTCAGACTTGATCGTGCAACCCTTATAATCCAAAGCAGAGAACCCGTTATAACATTATCCAACGTGTCCTTTTCCTAAAGTGGCCGGGCGTGATATGAGAAAGATTTAGTTGCTATTTCTTACAAATCAAGTGATCCCATTAGAGGACCCCTTCGATCCCTCCGACAGTTGAGTGAAAGGGTTAAAATGGAATTAAGAGATTGACACGTAATCATGCAAAGAGGGAGGGGCAAGTGGCTAGAGAGTTAGTGAAAGAAAGAAAGAAAGAAAGAAAGAAAGAAAGGAAGGGATCTATAGTGAAAACAGCCTCAAAGTGAGAGAGAGAGAGAGAGAGAGAGAGAGAGAGATAAATAGCGAGCTTGATTGATTCAGAGGGACAAAGAGACAGAAGGAATAATGAAGAGAGAGGGAAAAAGCGGAGAGATGAAAAAATGTGATGTAAATAACAAATAGATAAATATAGAGAAAGTGTGTGGCGAGAGAGAGAGAGAAGGAAAAAAACGTAGGAGGAGGTATATAGAAATAGATAGATAAAGAGGGGAGAGAAGGGAATAGAAAGAGACAGAGTAAGAGTAAGGGGCAGGAGGAGGAAAAGGGGGTATAGCGAAGAGGTAAAGGAAAGTGGGTGGTGTCGAAGAGGGAGAAGAGCTTAGAGTTCCGACGGAAATCAATGAAAAGATCAATTGGATGAACAAATATTGTTAACAATTACATCGAGGTAGAGTCACGTTAGTCATTTAAAATACACACACAAAATAAGAGAATATAGACCATTATTCGTTTTTGTTTTATTTTGTGATAATATTATTTATTGTTATCTAAGTCTTTCCTATGGTGTGGTTACTAACATTTTATCCTAATGGTTCCCAAATAGTGCAGCACGAATTATTAAAAACTATATTCGATATCTTTACGAAATATATACTAACGCATGAGCTTCTTGACAAAAAAAAACGTGTTGTTTTTTTCTTATGTTGTACATACGAGGGTGAGTCAAAAAGTAATGCCATTTTGTTTAGGACAGGTATAATTACCAACACAGGAACATGTGTCATACATCAAAATGAAGCTGGTCCCCTGTGGATCACATCCCTACTTCTCAACATAATCACCGTTTCTCTCAATAGCAATGTTCCACCTTCGAATGAGGACATGTATCCCTGCCCCGTAAAATTCTGTTGACTGTTCTTTGAGCCACTTCTTCACTACAGTTTTCTCTTCGTCGTCACTGGACCATCATCTCTTCGGCCCTTAAAAGAGGGTTTGAGAGGCAAACATTATTCCAGTGATGAGGAAGGGAAAACTGTAGTGAAGAAGTGGCTCAAAGAACAGTCAACAGAATTTTACAGGGCAGGGATACATGTTCTCATTCGAAGGTGGAACATAGCTATTGAGAGAAACAGTGACTATGTTGAGAAGTAGGGATGTTATCCACAGAGGACCAGCTTCATTTTGATGTATGATACATGTTCCTGTGTTGGTAATTATACCTGTCCTAAACAAAATGGCATTACTTTTTGACTCACCCTCGTAAATTTGATTAACAAAACAAGGTAAGCTACAGTTTTTTTATTTCTTCAATAATCTTAACTTTAAATAATCATTTTATCTTAGCGCTTCCATGCTATATGTAACAGTAATTATATATTTGATCTCCAGTGCCTAGCAAAGTAAAAAAATTGAGGACCACCGCCCTACCTCAGTGATACATTTAAACAGTGTATCATATAGAGTTATATGGAATGACATATTTTGGTGAAACAGTGGAATAGGAAGTCCGTGAGCAGGTCACAGATGTACGACGAAAAACTACGATAATCTGTAATAAAAGAGAATACAAACATTGTGTGTGCGTGCGTGTGTTTCAAATGGCTGTCATATTCCTACCGGTTTCAACACTAATTCATTCAACTCATTAACTAAACAGTTATAATTCCAATTTCTTCTATAAACACAAATAAAGGTGATCAGTAAGCCAATCGAAAATTCTAACAAGGATGTTGTTGTTGTGTTTGTTGTTGTTGATATCCAGCTTCTTGTTACTTGATGATGTAACAAAGTCAAGATCAACGGTGTTCTGTCCCTGTCTCGTTTGTCAGATCGTCTATCAGAAACTACTTCCTCTAATATGATCGTCTTTCTTTTTGCCTAGATGTAACTTATTTTGGGATTTTGTTTAACCCTACATCAGTACTGATTCAGTAAAACTATAATCAAAGAAAAGCACTGCCGTGACCATCGCCTCTTTTTGTCAGATATAATTTATTGCAAGGAAATTATCTGTGACCTTTCTTTTCAGTAAAGTAGGTTGTAGTTTAAAGACCATTTCTCTGGGGTTGTTGCTTAATCTGATGTCAAAGCTGGATGAACAGACCTATTATGAAAGGCGTTCCTGTTATGACCACCCAGTGTTCTTTCCAGGAATAATATATAAATAGACAAAGGCGACGAGCTGGCAGAAACGTTAGTACACCGGGCGAAATGCTTAGCGGTATTTCATCTCTGTGGAGTTATTGCGTGAGTTTATGTTGAAGTGTTTATCGAATTGTTGCCATTGTTATTGATTTGAATTGTTGCCAAAGTTTTTAATTCGTTAATTGTTGTTTGTTTCCCATTGTGGG
Organism: Octopus bimaculoides; assembly: GCF_001194135.2. Lineage (NCBI taxonomy): Eukaryota > Metazoa > Mollusca > Cephalopoda > Octopoda > Octopodidae > Octopus > Octopus bimaculoides. The sequence goes on from NC_068983.1 coordinate 165,076,925, forward strand.
AAAATGGAGAAGGCGCCAGAGGCAGGCCCAAATTATGCGGCCGCAACGGACAAAGGAGTAGACACGCGAGAGTTGGAGGTCCGCGAGATAAAAGTGGAGCCTAGAAAGATGAAGGAGAGTGAGAAATTAATCAAAAAGGAAGGAAACACTTTGAAGCTGACACCGCCTTAAGAGCTATCGGCCAACGTGACAAAAAGAACGGTTATATTTAAAACCATGAAGGCAGTCACGAGAAAGATAGAAATAGCAGCAATAGAGGCCATAGAGGAATGTGTTAAGAATATAAAAAGATTCACAACATACCTTACGAGAGGGAGAAGATATGCTACTATGGAGGTGCGCTTCACAACGGGGGAGAAGACAATAGAGCACTCCACAGAGGCAATAAGGACAGAGGAATGGGTGCTCTTGCCTTCGTACTGCGGCAAACATGTGGCCAAGGTGCGAGTGGGTAAGGTTCCACCCGAATTGAAAGAAGAATGGCTGATGACAGCCATAACGTATAATATGAAAGACGGGAAGATTCTGAAGGCTACAAGGACCCAGAAGGTAGATTACTGGGGATATGGGATCGAATTAACGATTCAGGCAACAACAGAAGACTTGAATAGTATGGTGGATGAGATTGTGCTGCCTGAAGATGTGAAGCTGAGAGTTATTGTGGAGGGTAGGCCGGAAGTGTGTTTCACATGTGGAGAAAGGGGCCACATGAAGGCATGGTGCACCCAAAGAAAGCCACAAACAGAACAGGAGGAGAGACAGGAGGGGCAAGGCAACAGAAAAAGAAGCGGAGAATGGATTGACTATGGTTAAAAAGAAAAAAAGGAGGGTGCGGATGAATGAGTTCTCCTTCAGAGAAGCAGAAAAAGAAGAGAGAAGAGGTGAGAAAAGAAACTGTGAAGGAGAGCAGTAGGAAGGAAAAAGAAAGTGGAG
>NC_068983.1:165077867-165082225 GCF_001194135.2 Octopus bimaculoides
TGAGAAAAGAAACTGTGAAGGAGAGCAGTAGGAAGGAAAAAGAAAGTGGAGTTACCAGTGGAGAAAGTGTGGGAAACCCAACTGTATGAAGGTGAGATGGAAAGACTATTTATGGAAGAAAAGAGAGAACCAAAAGTCCAAGAGAAAGGAAAGAAGATACGAGGAAGAGAAGGAGTATGGCATTATGTAACGTACCCAAAAATGTCGAAACAGAGAAGAAAATAATCTAGTTACATTCAATAGTAAGAGTAAAGGTGCCTTCATACGTCTACGCGGAGGATATGAAGGCAATATTGATAGAAGAAGAGAACTACGGAAAATTGAAAGAGATGTTTGGAGATAACGTTGACCCACCAGGAGTGGAGGTGGAATTTAAAGAGTTGCCACCAGGGGTGGATTTGAGAGATATCGAACCACTAATGAGTTCTACTAAAGACAAAAAAAAGTATGAAATTAAAGGAAAATAAAAAAGAACAATTGTAGATAATACATATAACGGTTCAAATGGTACTGCATGGGAGTGGGGCCCATGCGTCCATTTTCATTTTTTTTTCATTTTTATATAACTTTCATCTCATTTACATTCGTTTTATGTTTTTTGTCCCCACTGTGGTCTTGTCTGTCCTTGTGGTGTCCCCATCTATGTTTAGGGCTTCATGCCAAATAAATAAATCGGTATTTCGTCTGTCTTTACGTTCTGAGTTCAAATTCCGCAGAGGTCGACTTTACCTTTCATCCTTTCGGGGTCGATAGATTAAGTACCAGTTGCGTACTGGGGTCGATCTAATCGACTGGCTCCCCCCCAAAAAAAAAATTTCGGGCCTTGTGCCTAGAATAGAAAAGAATATATAGATAGATAGATATAAGCACATTTTCTGTACCCTTTTTTGTTTGTGGGATATTTAGCTGCTATTTCTGGCTGATGTGTGCCCACTTAACCCAGTTCACTCGGCTCTTACAGATGACTACTTTTGATGTTATTGCCACAATTAATTATAATTGATTCTAAGACTGGCCATGAATTTGAGAAGATTGCTAGTTGAGTGAATCGACCTCAGTATTGCATTGGTACCTTATTTTAATGACCCCCAGAAGGAGGAACAACAAAGTTGACCTTAGCGGGTTTCAATCTCAAAAGGGAAAGAGCCACAACGAATAGCACAACGCATTTTGTCCGATGCTCTAACGCTTCTGCCAATCCAACACGGCCCCTTAACTAATAAAGGTAATCATGGTTTCCCCTTTTAGCACAAGGCCAGTAATTTTGGGGGGAGAAGGTAAGACGATTGCATCGACCTCAGAACTGAACTTGTTTTTATTTTATCGATTCGACGAAATTTGAACTCAGAACGTAACGGCGGACGAAATGCCGCTGAGCATTGTTCCCGGAGTGTGTTATCGACACCACCTTATCAATAATTATAATAATCCTTTCTACTCTAGGCACAAGGGCTGAAATTTAGGGGGAGGGGACCAATCGATTACACTGACCCCAATGTGCAACTAGTACTTAATTTATCGACCCCGAAAGGATGAAAGACAAAGTCGACCCCAGCGAAACTCGAACTCAGAACGTAGCGGTAGATGAAATACCGCTTAACGTTTTGCCCAGCGTGCTAACGATTCTGCCAGCTCACCGCCTTATTAATAAATAAAATAATGCTCAGTATTACATTTCGCTTTTAATCTACTGAATTCGGAGTTCAAATTAAAGAGATTTTCGCTTTGCATTGAACTCCTCCTTTATCCCGCGATGAAATAACACCAACAATATAATCTGCGCCATATTACTGTTTTTAGTTCGAAAGTCAGACCCATCTGAGATTCTCCTTCTCTCTACCCTCACACATATATACTCCAGTGTCGATAAAATATACTGAACTATGGATCTACCGAACACTCAATTAATCAACCGAGTCTGTTTTCTTGGGGTTGTATCATGAATTTGTGCTGCTCGTATTGACCACCTGACCACATCTGCACAATGTTAACTGATTCCACTCATATTTTAATAAGAAAGGCAGCGACTTAGCGGAATCCTTGGTCCGTCGAACATAATTGCTGCCTGGCTTTCATTCCACCGCAATATATTCTCAGTTCAAATTCCGATGACATTCTGGGGTCGTTATCTTAAAATACCAGTCAAATACTGATGTCGACGTAATCGACTTACTCCCATCCTCTTTAAAATTATTGGGTTTTTTTTTTTTTACTAAAATGAGTAAAAATTATCATTACAAAGAATAGTGTTTCTTTTTTTCAATTATTTTGTGTCGCCACTTGATTTAATGCTTGTTATTGGCTCCAAGAAGTAGCGTTAAAGACATTCATTCTGTTATAGGTTTTCGAAGTAAAATCCCAGCAAAGGCTTTTCGTCACCTCACACCGCACCAACACGATCCCCTTTTTTAAATGTCTCACTCGGAAAATAATGCTGAACTTCACTGGGCATTTTTTTCTTCTCTTCTGAAATATTGTTTGACGCCGATCTATTCAGGCTACACTCTCTATTTAAACTCCGCCCTGAATAACGGAGCAAAAGCTTTTTCAATGGGGCATCAACAATAATTCAAGCTTTTTCAATGGAGCATCAACAATAAAGTCTCTCAGTCACTCTGGTTCAATATCTCCTCCCACCTTCCTCTAAATACATCTCCTCCGTCCACCTCTACTTTTTCCTTCTGCTACCAACTCTTACACTGTTCCTCTTCCTGCACCATGACCCTAATCCAACTTCAAACCTTTCGGAATTCATCGTCCTCATTGAGGGCGTTTGCAAAGAAACCAAATATTTTATGCAAACATCTTTTCTTTGTAAGAATTAGTTTCATTCCCCAATATTTTATGTGTGGTCGATACACAAAACATTCTTATCTCACAAGATCTCTCTTTCTCTTCGAAACTCAGTCTGCCAAACCATCAAGGTCCCTACACTGATAGGGTTGCCCAGTCCTATTCTATCTCAATTACTCCCACCGCCATCACAACATCCATATAGTATGGAATGTCCCCATTTCCCGGATTCTGTAACACTTCAAGTCAGCTGATCGGTCAGAGCTCCACCAGGTCAATGCTATTCATGAAAGCGCATGCGCCTTACTACTGACCCACCAGAGACAAATAAACGGGTGACTGAAAGTATTCGCTTAGAACTGTCCGTCCACGACTCCTTCAGGATCAAATCCATTAGCCCCAAAATCCCCTAATCATTCTTCACTGCGCTTTAACCATTCAAATAAAGAATAAGGCCAACAACATTTTAAAAGACCACAAAACCGTATAAACGGGATACTTTTACACCACCCGAAACATGAATGGTGTCCCAGTGCAGCGCTCAATCTGCCAGCCATGGCAATCCTGTTGGCCTCCTGCCAACAGAATCACATCCATCTTAGTGGAATCGTTCTTACTTTAATATATGAACTAATAGAGCTCTGTAACAAATACTGCCATCCCCGGTCGATAGAGCTTCCATATTTGCAATCCACTTTACATCGATCGCATCACTACACACACTGAGCAAATTTTCTTCAAAACCATCTTCCTCCACGTCAGACTCAGCACCATTAATAACACGTTCGCATCATTCAAGGAAGTTCTTCTGGTTGTTTCATATCATCGAGGTCACCGGTCATAAACACTGTCCCATCCGTTACAATCAAACAAGCCAACCCCCTTTTTCTTCACTAAACTATTCGGTCTATCCCAATCTCTCCTCTTCTCTCTCTCTCTGTCTCTATCTCCCTCTCTTTCTCTCACTCCCTCTCAGGGAGTGTTTCCCCACTTTTAAAACCACCCTAGTGTTTTCCATTCTTCAGAACAGCAACAACCCTAACCCGACCAACAACTATCAATCTGTTGCTTTCATTTCCAAAATCTCAGAGGTGGTGGTCATGGTCATTAACAATCATATTCAACACATTGTATTCCTTTCCCACTTTGATGACCTTCAGTAAAGCCAGATCTTGTATATTTTAGTATATTTTTGTACTTCTATGTTCCTTCCTGCCTACCCACCACTACCACCACAACTCACATTTGAGAAATTTAATGAAAATAATGGTGTTTTGCCACGAATTACATCAACAACGTAATTGCCTAATTCCAACTTGTGGAGTTTCTTGCTAAACTGCTAGTCTTTACATTCCACCTTTCTCTCAACTCTTGGATGTCAGGTTTCCTATCAGACCGCATTAACACATCTGCTGATGGAAATCTCTTTCTGACCCGACACTTAATAAACTCTACGCTACACAAGGGTTAAATTTTCTTCCCCTCCATCAATGATCGTCTTGCCCTTACCTCCAACAACACCCATTTTTACTTGGATGATATCACCTTCATTCCACCCCCCCACC
>NC_068983.1:165082266-165084607 GCF_001194135.2 Octopus bimaculoides
CACCACCACTACAAATGCTACACGTGACTATCACTGAGAAACTCTTCAGGCGATTCCACTTCGTAAACATTGTAAAGACGAAAACATTAAAATGTCTTGTTTTCCTTCTGTGAGTCAGAAAATATTTCCTCTCCCAACAGTTGCTAAACATATGCAAAGATCACCTGAGATTCGCAAAAGAATATGATGTATCCATATTTCAGTTGGAGAGAGATGCTGCTACCGCTGCTACACATAGATATTCTTGACTACATCCAAGATAATGCCATCCAAATGATTGCCATGAAGGCACTCATCAACAAGATTCATCCTCCCACTTAAATATGTACTGTGTCCGCTCTGTGTTTCTTCCACCACTACTACATCGTCCTATGCCCCTCGGTGCTAGATGGCCTCGTGTTATCTTCTCTCAAGCCTACCTCACCCTGCCATTCTTGTCATATATATGTGTGTGTGTGCGCACGCGCGTGTGTATTTATATATATATATTGTATATGTACATATATATCATGTCCTATACAACAACTTGCTATTAACCACTCTCCGTAGACTTATGTCCCAAAAACATCAACAATATGCTACATTAAGCATATTGAACTAACTTGAATGGCATCTTAAGAACGAGTACATTATCATAAGCCCACGTCGATTTAAACTTCGGAGATGAAACTGGATAGTAACAGAAATTATATGTAAGCCCTTCAAGTGGGACATAACTATACTTCCTTCGGCCGGCCAGCCTTGCCAGTCAGTACTTCGCGCTTATTCAGCCTTATTAAAGCTATATGTGTCTGTGGAATACTCAACCACTTCTTTATTACTTCAATAAGAAGGCAATTCAGTTGTTCGGACAACTGGTAGAGTCATCTTTAAAACCGACGCAAATCCATTTACATATTATTCTTATTTACTTATGATAATGTTAAAAGCGATGAATATTGAATAAAGTAATGGATTTTTGAAATCAATACGTTTTACTGAATACATTGAAGCAAAACTGATTTTTTTTTTAATCCGCCATATTAGTTCTATTTTTATCTTATTTATTTAATAGTTTTTTCTGTTGCAGTTTTGCTCGACATGGATATTGTATTGCGGTTTACTGTGCACGGTTATTCTGTAGTTTACTGTGCATTTCTCTTATCCTATCGAAAATGCACCGAAAACAACAGATGCGCAAAGTTACAATGGACGTATACTAAAGCTTTACATTTCACATGAGTCAATATGATGTTTGTGGCAGTTATTATGTTAATCATCTCATGTTGAATATGTCTAATTTACATGTCGTAAATATCTCACAAGGACCCTCATTTGTTCAATCGAATTAGTTCATTACTCATGGCATTTATTGAATACACACATTTCACGTGGTTAAACTCATTTGAATTTTTTCTTTATTTTCTTTCTTTTTCTTTTTGGCATCGTTTCATAACATTCACTGTCCTTGCCGACTTTCCTCCCTCATTCACTCACTTCCTGTATCACTTGCACATCACTAATTTCCTTCTCTCTCTTTCATACACGACTGGCACTCCGTCGCTTACGACGTCGAGGGTTCCAACTGATTCGATCAACGGAACAGCCTGCTCGGGAAATTAACGTGCAAGTGGTTGAGCACTCCACAGACACGTGTACTCTTAACGTTCTTCTCAGGGACGTTCGACGTGACATATGATGTGATAAGGCTGGCCCTTCGAAACGCAGGTACAACTCATTTTTGCCAGTCGAGCAGACTGGTGCAATTTGAAATAAAGTGCCTTGCTCAAGAGCACAGCACGCGCCGGAAATCGAATTCTCGACGTTATGATCATAAGCTGAATGCCCTAACCACTAAGCCACGTGTCTTCTCCTTTCTTTCATAGATCTAAGCATGAAAGAGAACTAAGGCTACACAAAAAAAAAATAATATTAATAATAATAATAATAATAATAATAATAATAATAATAATAATAATAATAATAATAATAAAAGAAAGAAAAGTCGACAGATATGACAGGTTAGCTTGGGAAGTTAAGCAGTTGTGGTCGATGGAAAAGGTAGCAGTAGTACCAATAATTTTCGGAGCCCTGGGAACGGTGAGCAAAAATCTAGAGAAGTACGTGGAACAAATAGGGGCTGCAATAAGGGTGGAGCACTTGCAGAAAACAGCACCGCTTGGAACCGCTCCAATACTCCGGATGGTGCTCGAAAAATAAGAGGTGTTACCTTAGTTCACTGGTAGTGAACAGCTGACACCGCAGTACATCTCCAGCGTTAGAAGCTGTGCAAACGCAATAATAATAATAATAAACTTTAACTGATCATACAAATGTGTGTACGGCGTGCTTTTCCCTTATA
>NC_068983.1:165084919-165088982 GCF_001194135.2 Octopus bimaculoides
AGTGTGACGAAAGAACTCTGGCCGAAATAAGATTAAGATTAATGTAATATAAAGCTGAAGCAAATTAACACCAAATATACAGTGCGTGTGTTTTTATTGGCTAAACTGGCAATATGACCATCCCCAAGTACAACAATATATATATATATATAAATGTACGTGTATTTTTCAATGTGTACAAATAACACGGAAAAAATAAATAGTTACCAGGGTAGCAAAAATTAACATAAGGGCCAAAGATATTACAGCCTACTTATGAAGGTAGAAATTCCAGGGTTAAGTGAAATGTTTTTGTATGACATAGATAAATTAAGAAATGGAGTCAAACGCAGGTGTTATTCAAATCTTTATGCTTTCGACATATGTTTCGAAGAAAACATTGATATTATTCCGGAGGGAATAAAATGATGAAAAACAATGCAATCATCTTGTCAGGGACGGCAAGAGAAACAAAACACATCAATAAGCCATTTTAACCGAATGTGATTACTGTATATATGATGAAGGGAACCATAAATGGATTTAACGTCAAAGGCAATTTAGAGAAAGGAGAAAGAAAGAAATTAACGGAATATTAAGAGTGCAGAAATATAGTGCGATAGATGAATGGGAATAAAGCTTCAACGCGTGGAAATAGGTGGAAATAGTAGTGGAAATGAAATGTAAGAAGACAGTTAAAGGTCGAATTTTATAGATTGGTAGAAATGACTTATAGGAACTAAAGTTGTTTTGCCAATGTTTACAACGATAAACGCGTTCTTTAAATGTGTTTACAAAAGTATTCTCCGAGAAAAGGATGAGAAATTGTTCTTCGTTACTGACATATGACAAAGGTAAATCGTTTTGTCCGCTCTGTAACGAAGAGCAATTTCACATTTTTTTCTCAACTTTAACCCTTATACACACGTTTAAAGAGCGCATTTGAGTTGTTTTAACTCTTCTTTCTAGCAATAGTGATGCTAGTCAGTACCTTCTGTCACTTTTATGACTTCTATTAATTTTGCCTTTAGGTTCAGATTCCTAATAAGGCACACATTTAATTTGGTGTGTGTGTATGTATATATATATATATATATATATATATAAGAGTATATAAAGACATATACACGAAGCTTATAAAATACTATTATTATTATTAACAAAACCATTCGCAGTAGTATATGTACGTATTTATGTGTGTATATATATATATATATATATATGTACAGAGAGAAGTGCCTTGCTATGACTACAACACATCATTGGCAACTGTTACCAATCATATTCTCGTAGCAATGCATAATCAAACTGAAGACAGCGGAAGTATTCGTCAGTCGAAGACATTTCCTGGCAAGCGCTGCCTTTTCAATTTTAGATTTCTAATTGTAAAATTCGGATAGCTTTAACATTATAGAAACAGTATTGTGTATATTACGCAGATATTGATCGTTTGATGTTTAATTTAGAATCGTGTGCCTTACATGTGATTAGTATTTTTCCTCTCCCTCTTGTCTCATCGTCTGTTACTTTTGCTTGAGGCTCAACTCATTATTACTATACCACAACGCCTTATTTATCCTATCAATCTTTCTGGTCGGACTTCTAAGTTACAGGGAGGTAAAACAAACCAACGCCGGTTGCCTAGCAGTAGGAGAGACAAACTCAGATGCAATCCAACACACACACACACACACACACACACACACACACACACACACATATTTATATATTGATGTAGACAGCAGTTTGCAACGTTTCACCAAAAAGGAGAATTATAATTATTACTAAACATGACTAGTGTGTTATAAACACCAACATTGCTAGAAATAAGAGCTAAAATGCTCTAATGCTGTAGTCAAAGCACATAACTGTATACATATACACTGACAGGGACTCTATGTGTGTGTGTGTGTTTGTGTGTGTGTATACACGACGGGCTTCTACAGACTTTCCATATTCACTCAGAAGACATTGGTCGTTTTGGTTCGGGGTGAGACACTTACCCACAGTACCGTGCAGTGGGGCTGAACCCAAAACCACATGGTTGCAAAGCGAGACTCTTCAGCGCACAGCCACACCAGCGCCCTCTAAATAAATGTCTATTTGGGGGAAAATCATTTTCGTTTAACAACCTAAATTTCTGTATGAAAGTGTAGAATAGTTTGGAATTTACTCATGCTTAGAGGTGGCGCCACCTAACGTTGCTGTTTTAGAAAATCTATTCTATTAATAGCAGTTTCTTGTTAATCAATTCTGCTTAGGCCGAAATAAGTGAAGAGAGCAAAACACTGTCTTCGTTGCTTTTGTATGCATCTCAAGTCAACTTGAATTATGTCATTCGCGGAAAACTTTTGTTTTCTTCAAATATAACATTTATAGTTTACGGAGTGAAAGATTAGGACGGGGAACATGTATTTTTCTTTGTATATGTATTTAAGATATATGATAGTGTATGCATGTGTATTTGTGTATGTATATATATATATATATATATATATATATATACGCAGAGAGAGAAAGGACACGAACCGCACTGTTCACGTCTTAAATCGCCTAAATGTGACATTTCTTTGCTGAGAGTGCTCTGCAATTAGCTCAAACTTGGTTGTGGCTATGCCCATTGTCTATAGAAAATAAATAAACGGAGAGAATAAATCTCGAATATATCCATATAAACGAAAAAATGCATATATTTAACTTATGTAAATCACTGGTCCAGCAAATGTTTCTGCTTTTGTTAAAAGAAACAGGTTCTAGTGAAGCCATTCTAAAAACAACTCTGCCCAAGAATTTCAATACAAAGGGGCCAGAATGTTCAAGAAAAACGAAAGATATTTGTTCTACTGAGATACGATTAGTTGTCCTATAAATAGAATTGGAAAAGCTAAAATACTTAGCAATAATTTTAAGCAAGAATTAAACACTCAATTCTTTTGTAAGACATATAGAAGCTGCCCCTAAAGTATTCCTTCTGATAACAGTAATTAGATAATGTCTCTGAACTTTGGTAACCACAAAGTATTTAAATGAATGATGCAGCTTTATCGATAATGCTCGTTGTTGCTGGAAGATATCCAGGCTCTTGGTTTGAGTATCACAAGGAAACTTTCAACATAGATATTGAATTTTCTACGTTTTGTTTTTTATCTAAAAAAAAGTATAAAAGCTGGAAGTAACTGAAAGGTCGGATCCTTGCTGGATTATGGAAACTGTTGTGTTTCAATGACCCTGAGAGTTATACCAACGGAGTGGAAGCTTTGGTAAGGCCTCCCATGTTGGAATGCGAAGGGATAGATACCTCAGAAGTAAAAATGGGTTTGCGTAGGGTCCTGCCGAGAAAAAGAGTAAAGTTACAGAAACATCAACAACGATTTGAAACCAACAAGATCCACAAGTGAACGACCTACCATCAGGGAAAAAGATGACGCGGTACTGGAAAATCTGAAAGGAAGCTGCAAAGAAAAGCGGGGATCCAAATGGCGAGAAGAAGAAAAGACAACCCAAAATCTAGATCAGTGGGGAAAAGTCGTCGATGGTCTGTAGAGAGTGAAGGACACTTAAGGAAATTGGAGGCAGTAACGTTGTTAAAAATGTTCCCAGTGACCCCTGTATAATTCCTTGCAAGAAAAAATACGTATTTTAGATACTCGATATATAAGGGTAGGATAATTTGAAGTGGCTGAGAAGCGATTTTAAGAGTCCCAGGGCCTATGTGGGTGTGATGTGGTGGGGTATTTATGGTTCTCGCGTGTGATCTGAGAAGTGATCTTGTCCAGACAGGAATATATAGCTTCGCTGCGGATATTGTTTGAATATGTGACTAAGAGCTATTGATGGACTGCGAACGAAAGATTTGGACGCAGAAACACGTGTTTTACAGTTCGATGACGTCATTCATAGCCCAATGGTGTGTCTTCACATATATTGTCTGGAAGGACAATTCCTCTCTCCCGAGACAGCTTCCACAGCAAACATCTTGTCTGCGTTTGAGTGTATGGGAATATATTAAAGACAACGGTGCCCACCTACTGTACATACATGCATACATATATATATGCATGTATATATATATATATATATATAT
>NC_068983.1:165089341-165095127 GCF_001194135.2 Octopus bimaculoides
TCTGTGTGAGTGTAAATATATTTATTTTCCAAGCTGCAACATTCCATAACAGAATCTTTATGCGAAGTTTTTCTGACAGGGTGGGGGGAAAGAGTAGTGGTAGGAGGAGGCAGTTTGAGAAACACAGAGGAATCGATTAGATGGAAACTGAAAAGATTCTCATAAGAATCCAAAATATTCATAGTCTATCTGCTGGTCTTCTCTCTCTCTCTCTCTCTCTCTCTCTCTCTCTCTCTCTCTCTCTCACTCACTTCCTCATTCACTTTCACTCGCTCTCTCGTCGCAGCTTTCTCTCTCTCTCACACTAACTCTGTTCCCCTCTTACTCTTTCTCGAGCATTTAATTTCAAATCCCTACAGAGCAAATCTATGTTTACACACACGAAATCGATTTTTTTATTATTCTATTTGATATAAAATATATAATAATCTTTCTTATTATCATTTAACAATGTTTAATAATCGGCGAGATTATGTAAGAATAAAATGCAAAAGAAGTTCTAAACGACGTTACATGAGATGAGAGACGAGAGAGTGAGAGAGTAAGATGATGCGAGACGAGAGAGTGAGATGATGAGAGGGTGAGAGAGTGAGATGATGAGAGGGTGAGAGAGTAAGATGATGCGAGACGAGAGAGTGAGATGATGCGAGACGAGAGAGTGAGATGATGCGACATGAGAGAGTGAGATGATGAGAGGGTGAGAGAGTAAGATGATGCGAGATGAGAGAGTGAGATGATGAGAGACGACAGAGTGAGATGGTGTGATGTGTGTTTGGGCTTTTTCGCTTTTCTTATGTTGTGTACCTCAAACTATCTGCCATAGAGTTATGACAATATGTAAATGGAGGATTTTATGTTTAGCATGAATTGCTCACGTTAGTCAGGAATCTTTAGCCAAATGATCTACCAAAATACCAAGTCAACCAAGACTTAACTGTTTGTCGATAACCGGATGTACAATTGTATTTTTCCATCCGTCCAGTTTTCCGCCCACTATTCCTGAGAGGGAAAACTACAGATAAGGATAAGGTATAGGGAATGTCCAAGGACTTGAGTTGGTTTGGCTCAGTGGTTAGAACGTCGGGCTCGCAATCACAAGGTAGTGATTTCGATTCCTGACCAACACACTTTATTTCACTTTGCTCCAGTTCACTCAGCTGTTCCAGTTCACTCAGCTGTTCCAGTTCACTCCAGATGTTGTAGAAATGAGTTGCAACATCACAGGTGCCAAGCTGTATCGGCCCCTTTGCCTTTCCCTTGGATAACATCAGTGGTGTGGAGAGGGGAGACCAGTATGCATGGGTGACTGCTGGTCTCCCATAAACAACTTTGCCCAGACTTGTGTCTGCGAGGGTAACTTTCTAGGTGCAATCCCATTGTCATTCATGACCGAAGGGATCCTTTCCCCTCTTTAGGGAGATAGAGAGGTCAGAGGCTCCATTTGAGAATAAATTCAGTTGAGCCTAGAACCCTAATTCTGTTTCACTGGATTACTACCTCCATATTACCTTCTGCTAGATTTCTCTTACAGCCACTATTGATGCCGTGGACCAGGATGAAGAATTCGCAGTTGAAGCTCAAATTCATTTGAGCGCTGCTATGCGTTTTCTATACTGAGCATATCAGTATGTATGTATTAATATATGTATGTCTGTATGTATGTATGCATGTATATATGTATGTATGCCATTATCCAGTTTTATTTCAAGATTTCTTGTTAATAGAGAAAGAGCCGGGTTTCTAACCTAGATTAAGTCTCCTTCAATGGAATTGCAACATCATCAGGGTATTTTTGTGTGTATGTATATATGTATGTAGTGTATGTATGTATGTATGTATGTATGTATGTATGTATGTATGTATGTATGTATGTATGTATGCATGCATGCATGTGTATGTATACACGCATGCATACACATACGAATATATGTATGTTTAAGATGGCGCCGACAGCTTAAGACATTGTTTTAAGCGCCATTGATTCTACTTCCCAGATACGTCTTGCATAAAATTGAAATTTTAATATAATACATAAAAACTAAGGAAATTAACGCACAATTGCGTTAGTAATTTGTAAATAATTAATTTTACCTCGTTTTACAAGCATAAATCAATGGTTTGAATAATCTACGTGTAGTTTTCCTAAATAAAAGTGAAATTGAAAATTATAGTCAACATATATATTTATGCATTCAAACATACACACACACACACACACACACACACACACACACACACACATATATATATATATATATATATATATACATGTATTCATAAATGTATACATATATATACATACATATTTGATTATGATGTGTGTATTAAAGAGTATAACGTATGGATATTCAAATGGTGATGTAGACACACAAACACGTCCGTTGTGTACCATTTGAGATATTTATACGAATGAAACTTTACACTAATGGATGACAGCAAACTTTATACTGTGATATTGTATACGTATGTATGTACGTATGTACGCATGTATGTATGTACGCATGTATGTATGTACGTATGTATGTATGTACGCATGTATGTATGTACGCATGTATGTATTTACGTATGTATGTATGTATGTATGTATGTACTTATGTTCGTACGTACGTATGTATGTATATGAATGCATATATATATATATATATATATATATATATATATATATATATATATATATATATATGTATGTACTTACATATATGTGTGTGTATGTATGTATGTATGTATGTACGTACGTATGTATGTATGTAAGCTCTTTTCTTTTTAATCATTTCAATTCCTCCTCTGAAGGAGGAGCTGGTTTCTAGCAAAGATAGAAATTTCCATCATTGACTGAAAATAGCGAAAACAATGTCACCTTTTAAACTTGAGAAAAGTCTTGCATAATTTTACTGTTCCACTAACAGATTGCATTTGTAATGTGCGAATTAGTTGGTCAATTTCTTTTTCTGAAAACCTTAGCTTATCCATATTGTCACTAAGGCATTTACGCACAAAACCAAGTGCACCAATTATTATTGGTATAAATGTGAATTTATAACCTGGATATAAAAGCTGGAGGTTTCAAAGCAGTTGACCATAATTATCTTATTTCGCTTTGATTTTCAAAGAGATATTCACGTCAACAGGACAGTTCACCTCAATAACGGTATACACTTTTTGTTTGTCTGTCTCAAACAATATTATCTGGCCCGTTATGCTCACACTTGACAAGGAATGTTCCACCAATATTCCTTGTGCTGATGTTTGTGCATGTATTCAATAACAAGTGGGTTCTCTATATCTATCCCAAGACAATCTTTCTCCGAATGACATTGTATATTGTTTTTGCAACAACGTCCTGTCGCATACGGAGCTAGAACCTTGATGACGTTTTCGGGTGGCTTCATTTTATTCTTCAATCTATTTAGCACTTTCTTCTCAAAAATCCTTTGTCTGTGTCTTATTCTTTACTTCCATATTTTGTGTTTGTAATATAATTGTATTTTCGTCTATCACCATAGCTATGCGTTTGATTTTGTCTGTTAACTCTCGAAAATGACATTACTTTGCGTATTCGTTTTCATTCCGAGTTATTGGGGTGGAGACCCTTAGTGGGGCACCGGCTAGAAGAATCTAGTGGAATAAATCGACCCCAGCACTTTTTAAAAAGTCTAGCACTTATTTTATTGTTTTCTTTTGCCAAAAAGTATGGTACTTCGTACAAAAGCGAGAAGAAGGCTTTAGAACAGCAAAAAAAGCAAAAACAAGTAATTCACCCGTCAACGTGCCGACTTAAATTTTGTTTTGTTCAAGAGGTTTTGTTCACGATTGACTTGAATAAGGTATTTAATAATCGCTAATTTTCAAAGTGAAAGTCTAGATGAGGTGCTTTAACACACACACACACACACACACACTCACATATATACATACACACACACATACGCACACACAAACACACACACACACACATATATATATATATATACATACACACATGGGGTCTCGACTTACATAGATTATGTAACTAGATGAACCATTGAACCATCTCAATGATTCCGATCTGTTTGCACGATAATGACTTTCGAAACGAATATCATTTTACATGATAATTAATCGTGACGAATTAATTGTTTTATTATACTGGTAATTCTCTCGCGTATTGTCATTACACAGATAACCCTCAACCTATTAAGAAACACTTACAATGTGTCATTTTCTATCCCGACTTCATACTCTTTCGTCATATTCACTCTTTAATGCATTCTTGAATATTAATAAGCCATCAACATATAATTAATCAAGTGACTCTGTTCCAAATAATTAACGACAGAATGTAGCATCCAATAAGCACATATGAATAGTATTAGATATCATGAAGATCTTAAAACCTTTATTCTTAATTAACCCATATAAAGTTGGATAGGGTGATGGCTATTCAGAGCAAAATACTGTTATGCTGCATATATGCATACGCTGTCACTACGAGTCTCTCGTATACGTGGTGGGTTATTCAGTTCCTATGCAGAATATGCTGACGATAAATGGACACAATCATGATTGATGCAAAAGTCTGAGTGACCAAAGAAAAACATTAAATATTAAGAGTTTGAAAATGTGTATTACAGTTTCAAATTTTTGTGCCGGCGGAGGGCTTACATTTAGCGCAACGATGATCAATATATAGTTCTAATATCTAATATTCTTTCTAATTTTAGCACAAGGCCAGCAATTCGGGAAGAGTGTGTAAGACGACTACATTGACGCTCGCATTGAGTGGTTCTTTATTTTATCGACTCCGAAGCAAGGAAAGGCAAAGTTTTTCTCTGAGGGATTTGAATTCAGAAAGTAAAGAACCGGACAGAACGCCGCTGAATATTCTGCCTGAAGTGCTAACGACTCTGAGAGTTCGCCTCCTTAAACGTTTCCAATATTGGTTTCAAATATAACAGCTACAAATATACTTTGGAATATTGGAATATGCAAATGTGCTTGATGAGGATACACGACATACATAAATATATTCTTTTATTCTTTTGCTTGTTTCAGTCATTTGACTGCGGCCATGATGGAGCACCGCCTTTAATCGAGCAAATCGACACCAGGACTTATTCTCTGAAAATTATTTACATTACACGGGCAATAATGGAGTGAATTTTAGGGCTTATAAATATAGAACTTAAAAACTGTATTATTTTTTTATGCCAAGTAATTATTCTATCGGTGTCTTTTGCCGAACCACCTAGTTACGGGGAGGTAAATGCACCAGCATCGGTTATCAAGGGATGGTGGGGGGGGGGGACAAACACACACACACACACACACACTATATATATATATATATAGTGTTGCAATTTATGAAAAGACAGACAAAACAAAAGACGATGACGGGTGTGTAAACAACAAACAGATGTATTAGTTTAACACTCGGGAAGTGAGAAAGTCTTTTACGTTTCGAGCCTACGTTCTTCTACAGAAAGGAACACAGAAATAAACAGAGAGAGAAAATAAAAAAAGGTTTAGTGGCTAGCTATCAATCATGGTGAATGCCGAACATGATAACTTCTATATTGTGGTAGAGACAACATGTTCTTTGTCTATCTCTTTAACTTCTTGGAGATCTGTTCTAATTTAATTAAATTCTATGTCTTTGTGCAGCTGAGGATTGCTGTGCATCTTAAAGTGATGTAATGATTACATTGTTCAATTAAATGGAGTTGCATGAAACGATCGTACTGCATTACCTCTGGATATCCTTGTTGCTTACTTTGGTATATATATATGCAAGTGCGCACTTTTGTGTG
>NC_068983.1:165097227-165100846 GCF_001194135.2 Octopus bimaculoides
GTGTGTGTGTGTGTGTGTGTGTGTGTGTGTGTGTGTGTGTGTGTGTGAATGCGACATAATAAAACACAATATAAGACTGGCCGTCATGTAAACAAAAGAGTGTGTGCGAGTAATACATATATGTTAATGCGAGAGATACATAGTATTGATAAGAGTCAGTAACACGGATTGGAATTTACCAGTTCTTAATTAGAGTACACAGTAGTAAGTGTCTGTATATAAGAATTTAAGGTTAAGGCAGAGCGGTCACTCGTCGTGATGTTAGGGCTTCTATGCCGGGCCGGGTTCTTGAATACAGATGTTCTTCGCAGGCTGAATTCTGGCTGTTAATTTCGTGGTGAGGCGATTCACACAAACAGGGCTGAGAAGTGCTGCGGTAGTTGTTTGGTTAGCTGTTGGTAGCTTGTGTACGTGTAGACTCATGTTGACGCTGGCGGCGATGCTGGTAGTCGTAGATGGACGAAGCTGTTGATGTCGTCGCTGGAAACTGGCTGGTTGGTTGGTGCTGTGTTACGCGTGTGTGGTCAGCGACCAGATCTAGGAGATCTGAGCCGCGACCAATTGGCGAGGATAATTTAGTCCATTTATAGTAAAATAGGGACTCCAGAGAAGCATCAGAAGAAACACTCTCACGTGACCTTATTAGAGGCTATGGTTGTTCGATTTGCGTCCTGGCGGGAACGGACTGGAGATAATTTACCCGCGCAAAGAATAGTCAGCCAGGTGATGACAGGGAAAGAGTTGCTTTCTACTACGCTCGCCTGTTAATATATATAGTGAGAGAAGTGTTCACGACACATATATAATTGGCCCTTTTCGTCTATGCAATTAAAATAAAATTAAAATAAAGTGTAAAATGATATATATATATATATATATATATATATATATATATGATATGGCATTAAGAAATAGAAGATAATATATATATACATAAAAGTAAAAATATATAAGTAGAAATATGATTTAAAGTTTAAAATATAACATATATATATACTACAGACTTTTTTTCTTTTTCTTTTTACAAACATCTTGTTGGATGGCCTTTGGCTGTTCATGAAGTTCCTCCGCCCTTTGACGGGTCTTATTTTTTTATCCCGCAGGGTGTCCAACACACACTCTCCTCACCAAGCAAGCCTGGTGGGGTTGCCAGTTTAGTCGCCGACGACCCGACCATGCAACAGGTTGTACTGGGTCACATGTTACCAGTAGTACTCTAGAGTGAACTGACATTATATAAATATATATTATGCCAGGGTATCTTATGTCAAGGCCGGGTATCTCTGCTAGTTATTATTATTATTATTATTATTATTATAATTACGGCGTGGAGGCGCAATGGCCCAGTGGTTAGGGCAGTGGACTCGCGGTTTCGATTCCCAGACCGGGCGTTGTGAGTGTTTATTGAGCGAAAACACCTAAAGCTCCACGAGGCTCCGGCAGGGGATGGTGGCGAACCCTGCTGTACTCTTTCACCACAACTTTCTCTTACTTCCTGTTTCTGTTGTGCCTGTAATTGAAAGGGTCAGCCTTGTCACTCTGTGTCATGCTGAATATCCCCAAGAACTACGTTATGGGTATACGTGTCTGTGGAGTGCTCAGCCACTTGCACGTTAATTTCACGAGCAGGCTGTTCCGTTGATCGGGTCAACTGGAACCCTCGTCGTCGTAAGCGACGGAGTACCAACATTATTAAGGCAGCAAGCTGGCAGAATGGTTAGCGCGCTGGACGAAATGCTTAGAAGTATTTCGCCCGTCGTTACGTTCTGAGATCAAATTCCGCCGAGGTCTACTTTACCTTTCATCCTTTCAGGATCGATAAACTAAGAACCATCCAAATACTGACGCCAATGTAATTAACGATCTCCCTCCCCACAAATTTCAGGCCTTGTGCCTATAGTCGAAAGGATTATTGCTACCATTATTGTTGTCCTTCTAATCTATAATCTGTCGTTGTAACTCTTTAGATATTGTATTGAGGAATGAGGTCGGCGAGGGGTGGGTGGGTTTGTCTCCAGTTAATATCTTTGATCCGTGCCGTTTACGTCTTTGATCTTCTTTAGAAGGACACGTCCACGACTACCTAGCATTTTATTTTGCCCATTAAGGAAGAATGATCATTATTGGTGCCATGACGACGACAAGTCTTCGAAAGTTCGAGATTACAAAGAACTTTTAATTCTAGATTGCAAATGCTTCAGATATGCGTTAATTGCTTACGCATGCGCACATGCACGCGCGCACGCACACACACAGAGACATTCGCATAAAGACACACAGAAATGCACAAACACATACTTACAGACAGTTATTCTTTTCTTTTATTCTTTTATTCATTTACTTGTTTCAGTCATTTGACAGCGGCCATGCTGGAGCACCGCTTTTAGTCGAACAAATCGACTCCAGAATTTATTCGTTGCAATCCTAGTACTTGTTCTATCAGTGTATTTTGACGAACCGCTAATGTTACGGGGACGTAAACACACCAAACCGGTTGTCAAGCGATGGTGGGACACACACACATGTACGTATATATATATATATATATATATATATATATATATATATATATACGACGGGATTATTTCAGTTTCTGTCTGCCAAATCCACTCATAAGGCTTTGGTCGGCCCGAGGCTGTATTAGAAGACACGTGCCCAAGGTGCCACGCAGTGGGACTGAACCCAGAACTATGTGGTTGGGAAGCAAGCTTCTTACCACACAGTCACTCCTGCGACTTGTATGCATACCAAGAAATAGCACCATCTGTTTGATTCATAAAGACTCATCAATACTGAATCTGGCAAATAGCAGTCACATTGTGACTTCTCTAAGCTTTATATTTGTTTTCTAACGATTTCTCTTCCTCTGACCGGGCAAGCTGTCTCCACTCCCACCAGACACTGTCACTTCCTTTTCGCCTTACCTTCTGTATACTTTAAGTCAGCCATTAGAAATTACTCACTGACCACGTCTTGCCAACCATTTCTTACCAAATTACAACCGTTCTCAAAAAGGAACAACACGCATAGTTTATAGACAACTGCATCATTCTCACATGTCCAGGTGCGACATAGCAGAATTTGAGTTCATCACTTCCGGTTCAGAATAACACACACACACACACACACACACACACACACACACACACTTCTATATTTGTCTGTATGTGTTTGCACGCTTGTTTATGTGTGCATATATTTAATTACTTGGGAAACCTTTATTCACATTAATGAAACGTTGCCTGGTTTAAGGTCAAACTAACATCTGTCACGCAGTCGAATTATCCTACCAGGTGCTGGGCGAATATTATCCACCAACACTCAGTGGAATTTCATAATCAAAGACGGCTGCATACAATTCAGTAAAATTAGTTCTTAATTCAGCTTGTTACATTTTCCCTCTTCATGCTCTATTAGAGAATTTGAGTAAAATTATATTAATCTGTCCAACAGATTAAAAATTCTATTTATTTATGTAGCTGAGGATAGCCCTGCATTTAAATTGATGTAATGATTGCACTGTTCAACTAAATGGAGCCGCTTGAAACGGTCGTACTGCATCACCTCTTGATATCCTGTTTATTTTGATATATATATATATATATATATATATATATAT
>NC_068983.1:165101395-165101862 GCF_001194135.2 Octopus bimaculoides
TAGGAAATAAAGGAACTTTTATTTATATGCGTTTTGCTCCATTTATTGTTATTATTCATATATATATATATATATATATATATATATATATATTATAAGGTTTTTAAACTTTTAAATTTTCATATTCAAAAGAGACAGAGACTTCAAATTCGATATATCGATTTATTCACCACTCTATATGTATATGTACGTATATGTGTATACATATGTATACGCGTGTGTGTATGTATATATGGATAGGTATACGGGTAAAGTGTATGTATGCATATGTATACGGGTAATATAGTATAGTAAAGAGAAATAAACAAAATAATTAATTAATCTAGTGGAAATCCACAGGAGAGCAATAAAAATAGAAAATTAAGGAGTTATCTCCCCTATAATAACAAAGACGAAAGCTAACGAGATCCTAAACATCTAATAATAGTTATGTATGCGTTTTTTCGTGTTTTGTTCGAAAGGTAACC
>NC_068983.1:165101962-165112658 GCF_001194135.2 Octopus bimaculoides
ATACATATATATATACATATATATATATATACATACATATATACACATATGTATATACACATATATATTATATATATACATTATATGTATATATATATATATATATATATATATCATAAGACAAGCAATGTGTTTAACACATCTTTAATGACCAGTTATAATGATATGTGTGTACAGAGTTTTACAAAAATTCCTGTATATTCACGCGACTCGCTATAGAATTTTCATTTTGCATATTTTGCATATAAACATCGCCATGTCAAGGACCAATCAGGTTCTCATACATTTATTCAGAATTATCTACTAAAATAGAAATATTTCGTATGTATTAGGTATCGACATATGCGTAAGTTTGAACACACACACACAAACAGACAGACAGATAGATTTGTGTTACATAAATGTGCGTTTATGTACCAGAAGTTCTCTGTTGCCATGCAGCATTTCTGCAGTTTATCAATAAATCGCTCAATAAATATTTATCCGACATACTCGGACAGTAAATGGAATGAATTAGTTTTCCTTCCATGATATAAAAAATATATGAAAAAATAAGAAATTTGTCAATCCATAATGAATTCTAACAACGATTTCCCGGAAAGTTTGTTACTTGTTCGCGATTTCCCGATAACCAAATTGTTTCAGGATATCTTTTTTTTTTTTTTTTCTTGGCAAAAATATTGTGATTCAAATATACGAAAGATGATACGAAAGTCCCATAGAAAATAAAAATCCTAGCGATGTTGCACATCTACAGCAGAAGTTGGATTCAATTTACAGGACTGAGGACAATAATATGCAGTCTAAGCCTGGAAAATTCCAAGCTCTGCGCTACCAGCACCCAAAACTGAACGCGAAACTTACAAGGCATACTGGCCCACAGGGGATTACAATCTCAGGACCTAAATCAGTGCGGGACCTGGATGTCGATATGAGTGATGATACCTCTTTCCAAGTGCACATTACCAAGATGGCGACAAAGTGCAGACGATTGGCTGGATGGATCCTGAGAACGTTTGGAACCAGAGAGAAGGAAACCATGATGGTCCTCTGGAGGACATTCGTCCTCAGCCGCCCGGATTACTGCTCACAGCTATGAACACCCAACAGTGTAAAATTAACAGCAGACCTTCAAGCAATTCAGCGAAGCTTCACAAAGAAGATCGTCTCATTGCAACAGCTCAGCTATTGGGAAAGGCTGAAACAGCCAAGACTCTACTCCTTGGAGCGAAGGTGGGTGAGGTATGCAGT
The DNA here is from genome assembly GCF_001194135.2 of Octopus bimaculoides. NCBI lineage: Eukaryota > Metazoa > Mollusca > Cephalopoda > Octopoda > Octopodidae > Octopus > Octopus bimaculoides. Next base: position 165,103,214 of record NC_068983.1, read on the forward strand.
AATATACATCTGCGATAGCGTAGGAGCACGGTGTCACACGAGATTGTAATTGAACAAATATAGTCATAAATTTTGGCGCAAATGTCATTCTTACAGTCACGTGACATTCTGACCTCGTAACCAACTGGAATGGTGAATATTTTGTAGAACCAGGTTATTATTCCGTTTCGATCTTTTACATCCTTGGTTAATCCTTCGTGGACTGATGAGCTCGTTGCCAGTCAAGTACAAATACACGGAGTCACCCTGCAAAATTTGTTTATGCCATAACCTGATGTTTGCTTCATATGGATGGAAACATAATTCTTCAAGGTCACGTCTTTGGATATTCCATTCCCAACCAAACTACAAGATTTCTCCTCTTTGTTGTTACCATTTTCTTGCTATTCTTTTGTCTGACACTCGGAGTTGGCTGAAAAATTGCCAGATTTTTTTTCAAATATTTATTTTCATTGAATTAGTTGTAGTTTATATTGTTCCAGGTTTTAAGTGGGGTTTAGTATGGTTTGGTAGCATATCAGCATTGATTGTCATGGCGGTTCTGTGGGTAGGAATAGATAATCATTTTTTAACGATGCTTTGTTTAACAGCAACGATGCCAATTGGCAAGAGTAAAAGAAAATACCATTATTCTTCCACCTCACAAATATACTATCACCAACACCAACACCAACACAATAATAATAATAATAATAATAACAATAATGAAAACAACAATAATAACAATAATAATAATAATAATAATAATAAGCAACACAACCATTTCTGTTATGTAAATCACGTTATTCCATAACAAAACAGAGAGAGTTGCGTTAAACACATAGAAAATGTTCGGATTTCGTGCAGATTACACACTTCCTCGTGAGAAGCTCGTCGATTGAAAAGAAATCTGAAAAAAAAATAAAACATGCCGATAAAATCCTTCAACAAACATACAAAATTAAACATTTCGATAAATCCGGCAAATAAGAAACAGATGATATATTATTCGATAGCAAGAGAAGCTCACTATAATAAGAGATACTCTGTTAGATGTAGTTATATTTATTTATATGCCGCAGGGGAAAGCAGGTGCCTGACGTGGTGTAAATAAACCAAGAACTTAATACCAAAAGGTTATGGAGAATATCATCGCGAAATGGTTACACGTTTTAAAAGTTCTTTCATTTCTGCTGACAGGATGGTAACGAGTCGGAGGAAGGAGGTGGTGGTGGTGCTTGTGTGTATATATATATTATATATGTATACGTGTGTGCAATTATATGCGTGTATATATATATATTTACATATATATATATATATTTACATATATATATATATATATATATATATATATATATATATATATATATATATATATATATATATATATATATATACACACATACATATATCTATATACGTGTGTGTGTGTGTGTGTGTGTGTGTATAATATATATATGTACATTCATGCATATACACATAGACGTATGCAAAAAGAATATATGTACAGTCTTTTATTCTTTTTTTCTTTTATTTGTTTCAGTCATTTGACTGCGGCCATGCTGGGGCACCGTCTTTACTCGAGCAAATCGACCCCAGGACTTATTCTTTGTAAGCCCAGTACTTATTCTATCGGTTACTTTGGCCGAACACTAAGTTAGGGGGTCGTAAACACACCAGCATCGGTTGTCAAGCGATGTTGGAGGACAAATACAGACACACAAACACACGCACATACACACACACACATATATACAACGGGCTTCTTTCAGTTTCCGTGTACACAAGGCTTTGGTCGGCCCGAGGCTATAGTAGAGACACTTGCCAAAGGTGCCACGCAGTGGGACTGAACCGAGAACCATGTGGTTGGTAAGCAAGCTACTTACCACACAGCCACTACTGCGCCTATATATACACATATATACTATATGTATGTATGAATGTATGTACGTATAAATATACCATACACAGAAAAACGTTATATATTCAACTACACACTACCAGGTGCGTAAACACCAAATATTTTAAATTCTTTAGTACCAAATGCAAAACGGTAATTTGTGAGGAAGAAAAGTTAATCTTATTGAAGAATGCTTAATGTTGGTGAATATATGAATGTTTTCGAAATACGAGGGAAACTTTCGAAGTATGGTAAACATCTATTATGTGAAAATATAATTTTTTGACACATCCTCAGTAAATAGCACGGGAACGCTCAGCAAGAATTCACAAATTTCACATATTTTATTCAAGGTGGCAAGAAGGATACAGCAGAAAATTACACTTTTCCGAGACACAGAGATTGCACTCTTGAGAGCAATGCCATAACGAGATGTGCGTTCCATTATAACCAGATCCATTTTATATATATGTTTTTAATATCATCCTCAGACACATCTTTTCAATACGTTTGTATAATGGAGAAGAGAGGCGTCACTTTCTGATTGTCCGAAACATACATACATTTATCATTATTATTATTATTATTATTATTATTATTATCCAGCGCCTTTTGAGGAGGGCGGACCCACTTGCAAGGTCACGCGCTGTTTGCCTTGATAGGAGGTCACTATGTGGCACACCTGGTTGTGGGGCATGTGCCTGGTGTACTCTTATCAAACGGGTAGTTTGATGGGCTTCGTACATTTGCGCCCAGCGTCATTTTCATGGCGTGTGCTGCTCTTTCATTCAATAATAATATATATGTATGAATATATATTTCGTTTTGTTTCTTTTTCATTAGTAAAAAATATTTTAGCTCGCGAAACTAACAGTTTAGAAAGACATATAGCAATGAGAATTCAGTCACATATTAGGATTTACATATCGAGTCACATATTGTAATTATATATCGCGGGGGCGGCAGCGGGGGTGGCAGTGGCAGTGGGAGCAGTAGTGGCAGTGTGGAGGCGGTGTGGTTATTAGCTTGAGTTTACTACAATGACATTAATAGCGATTGAAGTCTTGTCTTATGTGACCGACATTTACCAACAGAATATATTCCTAATTCGTCAACAGTTTGAAAAAGACTGTATTTGATAATTATAATATAATTCCGATACCAGTATGGTTCCACTTATCTCTGTTTACTGAAAGAATTGTAATTCATTTGGGAAGAATTTTCTGTTACAATGAGAATCACATCTTCGACAGTTGAAAGCAATAACCATATCATTCAACAATTTATTTTATCAGTCTGGCAGTTAATCTTACAAATACCATCTTTAACTCTTCTCCACCCTTCTTCTATGATCTTGTTATATTTGCCCTTTCTTTTGTGTTATTTAATCATTTTCTTCCTTTCTCCATTCACTTCTTCTCTGTGAATTCTTCTGGTGTTTCCTTCCAAAATATTGTCTCTGATTTTTTTCTTCCACCTTCTTTGTTTCTTTTCACTATATCTCCATCGACAAGATGTTTGTTTATCCAACAATTCAGAAATAATCCGTTATTAGTTTGTTTCTTTTCTATAAATTTCTAACAATACCAAATAAAGTTGTTTTAAACTCAGTGTTAATTGAAATGAAAACTGTTTCGAAGACAAGAAACAGTTCACAAAAATACATAAAACACGCTTTGGTAAAATTCTCATATAACTGCAAATAAACTTTTGGACAATTTGATTATTTATAAATCTTATAATTATTCCACAAGAAACAGTGAAAATTGTATATGGAACAAATTCTACAGACAGATTAAGATCATTGATTTAAGAGTTCAATATCTTCAAATTGTATGAGAAAGAAAAATCACTATGTAATTTTCAAGTTTCCAATACTACTCAAAGACAAAACCAAAAACTCTGTTATTTATTGTATAGATTTCTCAGATTTTTTGTATAGAAATCTATTTTCTTGAAAATGTAGACAAATATGGGCGGCATTTGGGCTGAAAGAAGACAACGAAATATGTTTTTAAGTGTCCTCTATAGTATACAAGTTATAATGCCCCTTTTTGTTTTGTTTTTTGTTTTTTTTCTCTTTATGGCAGGAGTTATCTTTCTTTCTTTCTCTATACCATAATGGAGAAAGCTGCTTATTAATTAGGTATGTAACAATTACTAAAAGTACTAAAAGAAAGCAATATTAAAAGCTTGACCGTCTTGAAATATTTTTATAAATTAATGTTCTAAGAAATTGCCTATAATATCGCAAATTTAGATATTCATTGCATTCACTGCGTTCAATTCTTCATAAATTTAAATATTCATTGCATTCACTACGGAGTAAATTTTAATGTTCAATAATAACACTGTTAATTCGTTACAGGCAACATTTTACGTTTTTATTTGCAACAGTCTCTCATTCTCGCTCGCTTCTATTTTCATTAATGATAATTTAATAATAGCTATATAACTTTGATACGAGACACAATTTCAAAGAATATTATCAGTTCCCGGAGTTTACTAAATGAATATTTTTGATAAAATGAATTTTTTTAATATACCGGTATAATTTTTAAGTGATTTTGTGTCGAATGAATGCATGCTATTACACAAAATAGCTGTATAACTTAGATACGAGTCACAATTTCTAGAATATTATCAGTTTCCAGAGTTTGTTAAATGAATATTTTTGATAAAATGAAAATTTTTTAATATACCGGTATTTTTTTTTTATTTTTTTTTTTATGAAGAAGTGATTTTCTTGGTATGACTACTTGGAACACTTGCAATAATAACTATGTGATCGCTGCTATTTCTAGCACGCTAAACAAGATAGCTTTTAATGAGCTTTCATTTATATATAATATGCGATTGAAAAAGAAAATTTAGCAGCATAAGCACAACAGCAGAGTGAAAGACGGACAACTGAATCAGATGAAACCAGGGCAAAGCGACTGAAACAGATGCCTCAATATGCATTGAGACATAGACAGGATTCTGTTTTTGCTATACATGATCAACTGATTAGGGTGTCTCGAGAGGAGGATATTTTACTTCAACACAATAATGTCAGATCACAAATTGTTGATGCAACGCTAAAGGGATCTTTTCTTTGCGATCATGTGGAAAGTAGTGGAGTTGACAACCAATCTAAGACTTCTTACAGAAGGTCATTCTGATGAAAGAGAGTTTGCTAATTACCTTCTTGATGTAGGAAATGGTAACGCTTCTCTTGAACAAAGCCTAGGTTAATTCAAAATCAAAACTACCCAATGGCCCTTGCCTTGAAAATGGTACTCTTTCAGATCTATGCGATTTTGACACCGCATGTATCTCAAAAAATGGAATTTACATTTACATTTACACGCAAATCATTTCCTGTTAAGCCATCTTTTGCCTTGACGTGCAACAAGGCACAGGGACAGACTTTTGTAATATATCTTCCGACACAATTCTCCTCACATGGTCAGCTGTATGTCGCATTATCTAGAGTTCGAAAGAAGGCTAATGTAAAAATATTTGCTGAGAGAAATGGAAACAGTATGATTGCTGACAATCGTGTCTAAAAGACATACTACTTTAAAGCAAAATATGCTTTTTAGCAAAATATCTTTTTTCAGTAAATAGAATTAACGCATAAATTGTATGTAAAGTAACATATATTTGTGAGGAATTAAATTTTTGTGGCATATTTCAACACATGCCGAATGAATGAGATCGTTATATTAGATGAAATAAATGCCCTAATTTCAACAGTGCAGATATTAAGTAAAGATATAGAAATGAATTTGGGACTAAAGAATGTGGTATGTTTATAATACAAAGAGGCAAAGTAATGTCGTCTGATGGTGTAGAGCTACCCGACGGCAAGAAAATCATGGACATTGAGACTAATGGATATAAATATCTGGGGATTTTAGAATACGACAAAATCAAGGGAAGTGAAATGAAGGAAAGCTTTTGGCGAGAATATCTCAGAAGAACCAGGTTAATTATAGGAAGTAGACTCAATGGGAAAAACAAAATCAGAGCAATGAACACATGGGATGTTTCCTTAATGCGATACGGCGCAGGTGTTGTTAGGTGGTGGAAGAACGAGCTTGAGGAAATGGACAGGAAAACTAGTGAGGTGACGACAGTTAACAAGGAACTACACCCCAAAAGCGATACTGACGGACTGTATGTACCTAGAAACAAGGGTGGAAAAGGTCTCATACGATGCAAGATCTGTGTTGTCAACAAGAAAAACAGTCTGGCATGGTACATCAAACAGCAGAGTGAGCCTTGCTTGCCGCTGTTAGAATTAACAATATAATACCTGTCGAAAATGTGATGCACCCACAAACATTTAAGAAACATTTAAGATGAAGAAGAAAGAGTAAACAACTGGAAAAGGAAACAAACTGCATGGACAATACCTCAGAGAAATCGAAGGAAAACACAAGATCAACACTTGGAGATGGTTAAGAAAAAGTGATCTGAAAAGATGCACTGAGGCATTGATGTGCAGCGCTCAGGAGCAAGCTCTGAGAACTAATTACACCAACAGATAAGAATAGCGAATCGCCTCTTTGTAGGATGTGTGGCAGCAGAAACGAAACAATTTCATATATTGTGAGTGAGTGTAGCAAGTTGATCCAAAAGCACTACAAAAAGAGGCACGATAACGTGACTAAGTTCGACCACTGGAGGCAATGTGAAAAGCACGGCTGAACAGAGCACGGAAATGGTACGAACATGAACCAGGAGTCACCGAGAACAAGGAACATAAGATACTGTGGGATTTTTCAATCCAATGTGACTCCCTAATCAACGCTCTGATAGCAAATATTGTTGTGACAGATAAAGGAAAACAGGAAACCACGATCATAGATATTGCAATACCTGGAGATGCACGCATAAGTGACAAAGAACTAGAAAAGATTGAAAATTATCTATCTAGGTCATCCGTCAGGACGCCCCAAGACTGTTTCCACATGTTTTCCCCATTCATCTCGATCTTCCATAATGGTCCTCAGCTCCTGTATCCCTTCCATACAAATATCCTCCAGCAAGTTCTCGGTACGGGTCATCTTCCTCCTTCCTCTCCTGGTTCTTCCTTCTGTTGGTTGCCAGAACACTAGCTTGTTAGCAATTTCATCAGTGTGGCTGATGCAGTGTCCAGCTAACCTCATTCTTCTATGCTGTATCTTCAGTGTTACTTTTGGTAGTCCCTGGTATAAGTCGGCGTTTGTTGTTTGACTCTTCCAGAAGACATTGAGTGCTATTCTAAGCATCCTCGTATAACAACCGTCCAACTGCTTCTTCAATGCTTTAGTGAGCGTCCATGTTTCAGCCCCATATAGAAGAACAGACTCCACTATTGCCAGAAACAACCTCACTTTCAATTTCCTTGCTAACTTTGAACTCTATACCTTTCTCAATTTATGGCTTGCACTCCAGGCAAGAACTTTCCTTGCTATGATGCCTTTTTCAGTACTTTGTGTCCACGCACCAAGGTATTTTCAACTACCTTGAGCGACTTACTGTCTCTCATTTTCACTGACACAGGCAACCGAAACTCCTATGAACCCACGTGTTGAAAAGTACAGACCACTAAAAGACGAAATTGCAAGAAGGTGGACTTTGAGGAGACTGTCTATCATTCCAGTAGTTGTAGGGGTCACTCGGAGAACTAGGAACCGAGTCCGAGAAATAAGTAAAAGAAATCGGAATTGACATGAGAGCAAAGCATGCCCAAAGAACTGCTCTGTTGGGGACAGCTAGGATTTTGAGATTGGTATTTGGATGTTGAATGTCTCCCATGATAATTAACTACCAAGTATCAAAGGCTATATAAGGTACAGAAAGATTCCTGTGAGACCTCTGACAGCAGGCTGCTATCCGCTCTCTACCAGAGCAGACAAGATCGAACATTTTGAAAAGTAAAACGATAATAATAAGGACAATTGATCAGGTGAGTCGATCAAGTGAATGATCGGATAATTTATCCAAATGCTTGTTTGTATTGTTTATAAAATTTGTTGTTCCCAGAAAGTTCTATTTATCCTTTTCTGTTTAAAAAATCTCTAATAAGTATTAATAAAGCAGGTAACGAAACCTATCAAACAGCTTCACATCTATAATGTTATATACATCTATAATGTTATATACATCTATAATGTTATATACATCTATAATGTTATATACATCTATAATGTTATATACATCTATAATGTTATATAATGTTATATTGTGTGTGTTTATTTTTATTATTCTTTTCATTAAATCCATTTAAGTGATACAGACGTTTTCGAATTAATAAGTTATTAGCTTCAAAATGAAAGCATGTGTCAAATTTCCTTTGGAAGGTTTCCTTTGATCTATGAATAAATCAAAACGAATGTATTAATTCATAAAGAATTATGAATAATGTATAACCTGCAGCTGTTGCCTTATAAGGGTTTTGTTTATTGACCATTGGGTATTGCATGTAATTGACGCTTAGAGTAATTTCAGTGGAAAACATTGGGACCTGTTCCAATATGGTATAACAATGTTTGATTAGACTTAATGTGTGCTTTCCATGCGAAACTGCTAAAGTTACATAAGAGACATGTTCTAATTACTTCAGGCTTCAAAGGAGACTAGTCGTCTCTGTTTATATATGAATACAAATAATGCACACATAAGCAAAGATGCACGCATACACATATATACACGCACACAAATACACACACGCACATATATATATATATATATATATATATATATATAATCATCATCATCGTTTAACGTCCGCTTTCCACGCTAGTATGGGTTGGACGATTTGACTGAGGACTGGCAAGCCAGAAGTCTACACTAGGCTTCAATCTGATTTGGAAGAGTTTCTACAGCTGCATGCCCTTCCTAACGCCAACCACTCCGAGAGTGTAGTGGGTGCTTTTACGTGCCACCGGCACGAAGGCCAGTCAGGAGGTACTGGCAACGGCCACACTCAAAAAGAAAAAAATGTATAAAACACCCCCACCCCACCTCATTCATGTTAGGCGCTTTCCATTCCTGTATTTTTTCTTCCTCGTTTGAACGTATCCATCCGAGCTGATAGAATCTCCTAATACAGCGAAACTGAAATGTAAATGACCCGCACTTAAAATTATATTATGTCACCTGAGGAGTCTTCTTTGCACTGTGCGTGGAATCTAGTGTTGTTGCACCGTTCCACGCCCACGAGGGAGTAGTGCATCGTGAAGACGAAACAATTGTCGTGATAATAAATTGCTTTTTGGCACACGCCGTCTTCTCTGTTAATCTTTAATATATACCCTTCGTGTCCCCTGGAATTTCTGGAAGCTGCTCCAACGATGAATACAAAGTATCGCTGGTGACGCCTGGTGGCCACAAGTGGGGAACGTGCTCTGAGAACACACGACTTATCTTGAATCAAGGTTTCGATTCTGCGTTTAACGCACACTTTCTAAACCTTAATCCTTGGTGGTCCAAATCGGATTCGCAATCTATGTGGATGTCTTTTCAAAACATTGTCTGGTTTAAAAAGCCACATCAGATGCCATGATGGATCTAAGGTGTAGGTGCAGG
>NC_068983.1:165112668-165116153 GCF_001194135.2 Octopus bimaculoides
TATATATATATATATATATATATATATAAACATGTAACCATAACCATATCCATTAGATAGAAAGATAGATAGATAGATAGATAGATAGATAGTCTATCAAAGACTATCTTTCTAACTTAGCAAGCGACGTCGATGGATTACGGATTCCTCACATCTTCCCGAAAATCCTGTCAAGAGACTTTAGCTGAGAAGTTGGAAACCCACTAGTTTTGCTGGCCAGACAAGAGTATCACAAACAGTTATAATCTTGGGTTTTATCGCGAATCTTCAGCATGGCTGCGTGGTTAAGGCGCTCGCTTTGCAACCATATGGATTCGAGTTCAGTCTTACTGCGATGTATGATGGGCTAGAGTCCTTTTATTTTCCTTCCAGGGTCGGAAAAGTGAAGTAGAAACCATGTATTAGCATAGATAATACCGACTAATCCCAAAGCCATAATATCAAGCGTTGAAAGAATGGATTTTACTTCATGTCTGTTCAAATATTTGTTTTATTTCTGAACCCGTTTAGGCGGCGAGTTGGCTTAGCGCTATTTTCGTCCGGCTCTTTACGCTCTGAGTTCAAATACCGCAGAGTTCGACTTTGCCTTTCTTCCTTTCGTAATCGACTTACCAATTCCTTCAAAATTAGTGACCTTGTGCCAGTATTGGAAAGGAAATATTTCTAAACAACTCCAAATAAAGTTCGGGTATTTTGTTATAAGTTGAGAACAAGATTTGAGAGACTGAAACTAGTGTTAAGAGAATTTACAGAAGATTTGGGACAGCTAACACGACCAGAACATTTGTTATTTGACTCTTAAAATGCAGAACTACATGACTTAATGCTTTTAGTTTAGCACGACAAAGTTACAACCTATACGCCATCCTTGTTCCACTTCAATATTTCCTTCTTACAAATATATTTGAAGCCAGTATTTAGTTGAAGGAGAGATATAAATGATTAAGTAGATCCATTATTTATGCATAGCTTTGGATATTGATCCCTACTGGATCAAAGGTCGTACTTAAAATCGAAGTTGGTATGGACATAAGTAAATACAATTGTCTGTTTATTGACACGCCCTCCAGTCTCTGCCAATTTTCTCAATGTAGTCTCGTTGTAATCCACTGATTGCTTAACAGCAATCCAACTCTGTGGTGGTAGTTTTGTAACATATCAATAAATATATAAACTTGTATTTATATTTTAATATATTGAATTCCTGCATGAAATAATGATTTATATCACGCAGACCAAATCAAAATACGCACACATATAAAATGTAATGTTCTGTTATGGGTGGGATCGACAAAAAGCATTCCATCCAGTGAGATATAAGTATTATTCAATGCACAAAGGATTTTAAATAGAGATACTCTTAGTTTCATGCCTCTGAAAATATAATCATCGAACAAGCGTGTTTTTTTGGACAAGTGTATATTTCCAAGCGATCATTCAGACTCGTAAGTTTGACTCATTGCCTGAAAATAGACGGCACGCAAAACAAGCTTGTCCAACCGTTGTATGTTTAGATGTGAGAAACTGATAGTCGCTCGTATTTAAATCCTCCTGTACATATACATGCGTGTGTGCGTGTGCGTGTGCGTGTGCGTGTGCGTGTGCGTGTGCGTGTGTGTGTGTGTGTGTTGTAAGAGGAGGCATATAATTTCGATACCGAATACCGGCAGATATCGAATTTATGTGTGTAAAATGCTAAGCACCTTCAAATGGTGCCTTTTTTGTTAAATTTCCTTTAACACACACCCGATGTTACAATGCTATTGCTTATGTGTGTATTTATATATATAGATATTATGGATTATAAACTTTTCTTCTAGGTTTTATAGATTTTTTAATTCGTATTTTGTAGAGTACGTTTTTCTTGATGGTGTCTCATCTCCTTCATTGTTTGGATTGCATCTTGGCGGTTCTTATCTAAATTATTAATATATATATATATATATATATATATATATATATATATATATATATATATATACACAGACGTACATATGTATCTCTATACGCACATATATTAGTATTACCTACAAATAGGCATAAAGAATAGCGCACAAAAAAATAACAAACGATGTAAAGTTAGCGAATACATGTATACATGTGCCCATAGGGACATGCAAGACCATTGTCGACGTGCACAAACGACTACAGTGCAATCCAATAAGAGAGTAATATAATTATATTCAAATATATTAAAATAATCATACATAGTAGAATAGTAAAAGAACGGGGGCGGGATACAGGTATGAAAAATGAGGTTATACATTATAATATCGTTAGATTACGTGATAGGCTCAAGTAAGTCGTAGATAATTCCTAATGCCGTTAAATTACATGCAATATAAGATTGTTAACATAGAATTTAGGGAGTGGGGTTACGGGCTTATAAAAATGCCTAAGTTAACTCAAAGGTGAGTTAACCGGGAATTTATAGAATTACCTAACAGGTTTAAAATATGCAGATACTCGTCGAAGCAATTCAGTCTTAGTTTCGCTTGTCTATTTAGGAGGCCACACTGATGTTGTAATAGCTTATGGCATGATCTGCTGCCATAACTATTATTAGAATATGGAGAAGCCCTTTTAAATGTCGCACGTAACTTCAAATTGTATATTATCGTCTTTCAATTGCCATATTTTATCAGTTAATCAGGTGCTTGTAGCTTTATGGCGGTGTTCAAATGAGGAGATATGATTATGTAATCTTACTTTGAAAGCAAGTGATGAACCGTCTATGAGGGTGAAGGTATTATTATTGGCTTTTACGATAGATTTGTAATCGATAATGTTTATGAGGCAGGCACCTTTAAGCGAACATTCAGCTGGTGCAGGATCTCCGACTCTATTTTGTATTCTTACTGCCTAAATTTTAAATACCTGATCCTATTGGATCCTGCAAATTTTGTTGTTGTTGTGTGTGTGTGTGTGAGAGTAAGAGAGAGAGAGAGAGAGAGAGAGAGAGAGAGAGAGAGAGAGAGAGAGAGAGAAGTCCTGGTAGTATATAAAGCTAGGGTATTGCCACTGCATCACTCAACCTGAGTTCTGGGCTATCAACACTGGCGGATTCCAGACTAATAACGAAATTCTTCATGTGTAGAAAACCTGCTTCACCGACGGTAAAACCGTTATGTGGGTTTAGCAAAGAGTGAAATGTACTCCAAATAATACAAAGAGATACTTTAACACATCTTCAATGAACAGTTCCAATTGTTTCAATACTAACTCTGTTTTCAACGCCAGTTTACGTAAAAGTTCGAAGTGAAAATTTACGATGTAAGCAAAAAACAATGTCTGGAAGATGCACAGTGTAAGAGCGCAGCTTTGATGCAAGTCTGGGGAGGTGCCACACTAATATCTAAAACTGGAAATTTTAAGAACGTTTTGACGTCGAACTTCTACGTAAACTGGCTTTAAAAGTAGAGCTGGTACAGAAACAATTGTAACTGATCATAAAAGATGGGTTAAAGTCTTTCTCTGTCTCTTTT
>NC_068983.1:165116248-165117904 GCF_001194135.2 Octopus bimaculoides
TATATATATATATATATATATATATATATGTATGTATAAAAGCCTGTTACGAGTTCAAATATGCTTCAGGTATAATCAAACCCGTGTAAAAACCATTATTCACTTAATCTTCTTATGGAGAATGTTTCTCCGTGACAAAATATAGTGAATAGCTTTCTTATGGGTTTAGATATGCCTCAAGCATGTTCGAATTAGTAACAATTTTGTATTTATACACACATCACTGCATACATGCATACATACACAGACAGGCAGACAGACAGATAGGTACTCACATATATATAATATGTTATATCATTATATTATATTATATATATACTGTTTAGAATTTGTGTGAATGTGTATAGAATAGTATATCAGTTGAATAAAGTTAAAATATGGTCTGGTTTCCATGTTTTTTATTCTGGTATTTTAACATTAAAAAAATATTTTGTAATGCTCATATTATAAGTAGTGAAGAAAATAAGAATGCCGACACATGGGTGATCATGTAATATCCTATTTTGAAAACTGTTTTGATTATTCTGTGTTATTTCATATATTTTTGTAGTGTAATTCGAAGTAGCATAAAAGCTCTTTTCAGTTACCTAAGGTTTTCTCACAATTTACTGTTAAGATATCCAGAAATCCCTCGACTATCGCGGATGTCACGATAGATGAAAATCCGCGAAGTAGAAACAGTACTGTACTGTATATACGTTTTTTACTATTTTTATAATTTGTATATATTTATTTTATTATAAATGCAAAACAACATCATGGAGGGATCGACATGAGCTTAAATTAAACCGCGATATGTGAACCTCGATAGGTGAACCGCGATAGATGAACCGCGATATGGCGAGGGATTACTATGCCATAGTTTGTCGGTAAAACCACAAATGGAAGGACAGAATGAAACTAGTTTAAACGAAGTGGTAGTTTATTTAGCAAAATAAAATGGCTCAAATACAACTCAATAGAATGGAACTCTTGTAAAAGTCTATTTTCACACTTAAGTTCCGCACAACAAAAATCACTTCTTTCTCACTTAGAAACGCCTGGAACTCTTTCACTTGTGAGTATTTGATGGACATTGACGGTGCAACATCCAGTAGTGGTTGGTCATCATATTCCATCTTCCCTGATATCTTTTTCTTTTCTATTTCCTTCGTCCTGATGGAACTTTCCATCCAACTTCTCACTCTCATGCTTCACGTTTCCCGAAAAGAAATCGAAATTGGTAGGAAGGAAATAAACCTCAATGCTCATTTTACATCATTTCACTTCAAACACTTTCACTGTTCTTCCAACTATATTTTCTAGTTTGGATACTTGTTATTGACCGAGAAGTTCTTTGTCACATCTTTAAAACTAATCTACGACGGTGAGTCAAAAAGTAATGCCATTTTGTTTAGAAACATGTATCATACATCAAAATGAAGCTGGGCTGGTCCTCTGTGAATCACATCCCTACTTCTCAACATAGTCACCGTTTCTCTCAATAGCAATGTTCCACTTTCGAATGAGAGCATGTATCCCTGCCCCGTAAAATTCTGTTGATTGTTCTTTGAGCCACTTCTTCCCTATAGTTTTCATTTCCTCGTCACTGGACTATCATCTCTTAGGCCCTTAAAAGAGGGTTTGAGAGGCAAACATTATTCCAGTGATGAGGAA
>NC_068983.1:165117914-165120524 GCF_001194135.2 Octopus bimaculoides
AACAATATTAACCCCAACATCCAATTTACAATGGAATATAGCAAGGAACAACTCCCATTTCTGGACCTTTTGATTATAAAAAAAACCAACAACCAAATTGCAACTGACATCTACTACTAACCAACAGGCTCAAAACTATCTCCTTTTCAACTCATGCCATCCTAAACACACTAAAATAAATATCCTATTTAATCTAGCAAAAAGGATCTGAACAATTGTATCTGACACAACCACTTGGGAACTTCGCCTACAAGAACTCAAAATAACACTCATTGAACATCAATACCCACCTACACTTATAGAACATGGAATTAAACATGCCAAGAAATTGGACACAAATACACTAAGGACAACAAAACAAAACACCACAAGAACAGTCAACAGAATTTTACTGGGTAGGGATACATGCTCTCATTCGAAGGTGGAACATTACTATTGAGAGAAACAGTGGCTATGTTGAGAAGTAGGGATGTGATCCACAAAGGACCAGCTTCATTTTGATGTATGATACATGTTCCCGTGTTGGTAATTATACCTGTCCTAAACATTACTTTTTGACTCACCCTCGTATGCATCTTTTTCAGAATCATTAAGAATATCGAAGGCACTCTTTGTTCCTGTTGTAAGCTTATTCCTATTTGGCCATTATTTTTTTAGACCGATGGAGGTTCCTTGCTCTGCTGCCTCATGCACGTAAGAAAAAGGAAACTTTGTGAAGCCTGACTTTTGTCCAAACAACATGCAAATCAATTTTCAAGTCGCTGCAAATCATCCAGTTGTGATCTTTGAATTTAATCTTGTGTAAGAGTGACACCAAATTTTCATGTTTCCTTCATGATCGCTGAGTGTCCATCAGCGATGGTAGCTTATCTTTTACCATTTTGCAGTAGAATAGCTTCTCTTAGAAGAGTCAATAGAGAGTTTCCATTTATCAACACTTATGCCAAACTTACGTTTTAGACATCATGGGCCTGTGTAATAAACCAAATCGTTTTCCACATTTATGGAATAGACGAAGGAGGAACTCGCCAGCATAGACAGAAAGACTAGGAAGATAATGGCTATGCATGGGTGCCTTGATATTATTATTATTGTTATTATTATTATTATTATTATTAAGACCGCGAGCTGGCAGAATCGTTAGCGCGTCGGACAAAATGCTTAGCAGCATTACCTAATGAATATCCTTCATTGGGTTTATTTAGTATCGTCAACGAAGGAATCAGTGCGATTGCAAACACAATCGCAGAGAAGTTGCCCTTTTGAAAGGTTCTCTTTCTGATCTGCTAATCTGTATCTTCCTCATGTCAAGTCTTTTCTCCAATGTCTCATTGCATTTTCTCACGGCTATCTGACGTATTTTTGATCATCCCCTGAATTTTATAATAGATAGATAGATAGATAGATAGATAGATAGATAGATAGATAGAGCTTCCCACTCTTCATTACTTCACGCTAGTATTTTTCCACAGACTTTTCGATATTTAAACATTTATCTACAATACTTATTCAATGTCCACTTCCATTCACGCGGTTTGTTTCCATACACAGATTTATCTACGAAAATACCTAAACTAAACATAATCACAACTTTTACTTTATTTTTCTTTTTATTTCCGTTTCTTTTTTTCTTTTTTGATATATAATATTCGATTATTAACTTTAACCGTTTCACAAATTAAGTTCTTCGTTGAAATAACAAATTTTTTCGTAAAAATTCAGTCTCTTAACTTTCACCAAATTGTTTTTTTCATTAAGCTGGTTTCTAACATTTCGTTATAATTAATATTTAAGTTAAATCAATTACTTTACTAATCATAATCTTGCTAATTATATTTCAATTTTAAAAATGCTTTAACTGCTTAGTAACAACTTTTAAAATGTTTTGTTTTGTGTTGTTTTTTTTCAGTTATTTACATTCTATTATTTATTTATTGTTCGTACAACTAATATTTCGTCGTTTGATATTAAGTTTTAATTGTTAGTTATGATTTAGTTATGATTTTAAATAATAATATTTTATGAATAATTGAACTAACCTCTTTCGCATTATCTTCCTTTCGACTTCTATTGCAGTCTAATGCTTACAGACATTTAATATTTTCAAGTTACTTACGTTCTGAGTTCGAATTTCGCCGAGGTCAGAATTTGGCTTCAATAAACCATATTGTCTACAACATGGATTGAGTATTTCTCTCATTTTTTAAAAAATATAATCCAACGATCGTCTACAACTATATAGTGGAGGTACATGGCCTAATAGTTAGAGCAGTCGTCGAGGGATCGCGGGTTCGAATCTCAGACCGGGCGATGTGTGTGCTTATGAGCAAAACACCTAAGCTGCATGCGGCTCCAGCAGAAGATAATGGCGAACTTCTACAGACTCTTTCGTCTCAACTTTCTATCACTCTTTCTTCCTGCATCTAGCAGTTCAGCTGAGACGAACCGGTGTCCCGTCCAGGTGGGGAACCTACACGCCAAGAAACCGGGGAACCGGCCCTTATGAGCCAGGCATGGCTCGAGAAGGAATAAACAACTACATACATACATATTGACGTGCACTGCACTCACCAGATCAGTGAGCGTAAAAATAATAAAAGCACTCAGTCA
>NC_068983.1:165121382-165130157 GCF_001194135.2 Octopus bimaculoides
TTTCAAAAATTAAGTAAAAAGACAGGAAAAATAATCCAAAATCCTTATCCGGTACCGGATCGATCCCAAAATCTAATCAGGGTATGCCAGTCATGAGGCCAAACTTCCCTGAAAGTTTCATCCGAATCCATCCAGCGGTTCTTTAGATATTTTGTCCACGGGCAAACAAACAAACAAACAAACACAACTGAAAACAATACCTCCGCCTCCGCACACACACACACACACACACATACGTACATGCATGCATACATACATACATATTGACGTGCACTGCACTCACCAGATCAGTGAGCGTAAAAATAATAAAAGCACTCAGTCATCCATGTGAGACCAATATAATTTATGAAAACAATACATTTTTATTACTGTTTATTTATTTTTAGTTCGTCTTTTCCAATTATCATTTTGTTTGTTTTTTTTTTTATGTCTTTCAACATAGTAGATTCTAATCAATTTAGAAATCGCTAGAAATTGCTAACCTCCGTTTCGACCACAAATTTCATTGTCATTGTGTTGTAGGTTGTATGTGGGCGGTAATGTCTATCAAGACAAGAATCAACCACAGGATATAAAGAGCTACATACGGAAACTAAATATCATTCCAAAGCCTTCCTTCTTTTCCTTAAAACCCATTATTCTTAATTTTACTCCATGATTTCAGTCAGGAGAATATTTCTCCATAAACAGTTCCACCTCTATTTCTAACCGTGTCGCTACAATCATAATCACAGCTCAACACCAGGGTGTTACAATATCGTTCTTTCTTGTTCTCTGCATTTTCTCTCTTCTCTCTCTCTCTCTCTCTCTCTCTCTCTCTCTACACACACACATATATACAGGGGTCGGACAAAATAATGGAAACACCTTAAAATTTCAAACAAATTTATATTAATATGTTAATATCTTAATATGGGGTAGGGCCGCCTTTGGCAGCAACTACAGCATGAATTTCTACGAGGTGTGGACTTGTATAAAGTTTGAATTGTTTCCAAAGTAATTTTTGTCCGTTCTTCAGCTAAAATAGTCTCCAGTTCTTGTAGTGATGATGGTGGAGGATATCGATTCCTTACTGGTTTTTCTAAAATGCACCATAAATGTTCAATAATATTGAGATCTAAGAACTGTGGTGGCCAGATAAGATGTTCAACTTCACTAGAATGTTCCTTGTGCCATTCAGTAGCAACTTTAGCTGAGGGAATTGGTGCATTATCATCCTGAAAGATTGGGTTTCCCTCCGGAAACAGTTCTGCAACCATAGGATGAATTTGATCTGATAAAATGCTTACATAGTCTTGACTATTAATTCTGCCATGAAGGGAAACCACTGGGCTGGCGGATTTCCACGATATAGTCCCCAGATCATCACAGATCCTCCTCCATGTTTAACAGTTGGAAGAAGTCAGTCTGAGTCAAATGCTTCTTTTTGGATGTCTCCACACGGATACTCGGCTGGTGGTCGGAAATATGGTAAAGGATAACTCGTCCGAGAAAATAACATTCTTTCACTGCTCTAGGGACCAATTCCGTAGGTTTTTACTCTACTCTAAACGCTTTGCAATGTTTATTTTTGAAAGTAGTGGTTTTCTGATTGTAGCCATCCTATGAAATCCAGCTTTGTGCAGCTGCCAGCAAACAGTTTTTGTGGAAACTGGGTTCTCGAGGTGGTCATTAAGCTCTGCAGTAATTTGGGGTGCTGTACTTTTGTGATCCTTTCTAACAATTCGCATAAGAGTCCGACGGTCCCTATCGGAAAGTTTTGGTTTTCTTCCGGAGTTTTGTTTCGGCGAGGAGGGTTTTCCCTCTTCGCCAAAGGCTGTCATTACTTTTGAGACAGTACTTCTTGATACACCAAACATTTCTGCTGTTTTCGTTACGCTAGCGCCTACCATACGAACACCAACAATTTGACCTCTTTGAAAGTCCGTTAGATCTGTCATTTTAATGAATTTTAATAACCTTTTTCTGATGATGTATGAAAAGAAACAGCAATTTTAGCAAAATATATTAAGCAACACTAATAATAAATAAAAAAACAAAAACAAACAAGCTTTTGACGGTTTTATAGATATTTCAAAATTATGATGTTATGGTGCTAGGTGTTTCCATTATTTTGAACAACCCCTGTATATGTATGTGTACATATATGTGCGCATGTATAGATGAACAAAATATATATGTATATATATATGTGTGTGTGTGTGTGTACACACACACTCCCACACACACACACACTCGCACACGCGTACACACTCGCGCGCGCACACACACACACTCGCACACGCGTACACACTCGCGCGCGCACACACACACACACACACACACACACACACTTGCGCACACAGATATATAAACAGACAGTCCAACAGACAGACAGACAGACAGACAGACAGATAGATAGATAGATAGATACATACATACACAATGCTAGTTGTCTACAGGGCAGTAACTTTGACAAGGAATAGAAAAAAGAAAAAGGAGATTGCGACTTTTGTGACGTGGATGTCAAATGTAGTTCTCTTCTTTTTCTCTCCTCTGTATCCTGCAAAATAACCTGGAAAGACTGGGCTGGAAATGCTGTGACGCTAGAAAAGCTGAAATTCCAAAGACACTTATTGTCGAGAACCAAGTCATACATCCGCCATATGCACAACGAGTCGTCGTCCGAAATCATCGTCACGAGAATCGCCGAGAGAAGGAGAACAAAATGTCGCCAAAAACGTTGTTTGTGGGCTGACGACATCGAAGAATGCACTGGAAGCAAGAGCCTGGCCGGTTGTATGCATGCACTCTAAAAGTGAAAGCTTAATAACCACATTCATCCAATCTAAATATAGGCAGGATTAACCACTAACTTTAAAATTATAACTACAACAAAGAAACACACTAATCTACGAACATCTGTATCGGTATTAACAGTTAACCTACAATAACTAAATCATATACTAAATAGCGACCAATCTTTAAGTCCATATAAATAATAATCCCACCAGTCTTCCATAGTTACTACTATAATTTTTTTTTAAAAAGTGAAAGCTTTTTATTCAATTCTCTCCAAAACAAAACGCAGAATTGTTAGCAGGCGGGACGAAATGCTGAGCGGTATTTCGTCTCGTCTTTACGTTGTGGGTTCAAATTCCACCGAGGTCGATTTTCACTTACTTCCTTTCAGGGTCGATTAACGATTACCTACTTGAATACTTGAGCCAATATAATCGACTTACTCTCCTCCCTCGAAATTTCTGGCCTTGTGCCAAAATTTGAAACCATTATATATTTATATATATATATATATATATATATATATATGGGGGAGGAGTGAAGTATAATGTTTTTAGATAAATATCCAATATTAGCTTTTAGCTTTCCTGCAAAGAGAGTAAAGATAGCGATTGGAGCAGAGTTTTTATTTTTGCCTATAAACAAGGAAGTAACTAAGCTGATCCATCTATTTTACATAGCATTGCTGATAACGGCGATTAATTCATTCATACATTATTGCACTACACAGCTGTTTTGGATAATTTCAAATGTAAGATATACATTCTGTAACAGATAAAACATGAGATGTAGCCATCTTGTTTAATAGATAAAATCTGTGGCGCAACCAATTTGTTTCCTTTAAACCGTGAGGCTGTATAAAGTAAACAATTGTATGTTTACTAAAACAAAATTATACTTAGAATTTTAAATTTGCCAAAAAAACACTGCGTAGCGTTCTGTGACTCAGTTAATTAAAGAACGTTGCCTAAACATTCTTTGTTATGCAAATTAAACTCAGGAGTTTATTAATTCATGCCTTACATTTTAAATCATTTAGAAAGCAAGTGGTGTTCCGTCGGTTACGACGACGAGGGTTCCAGTTGATCCGTTCGATGGAACAGCCTGCGTGTGAATTTAACAAGCAGGTGGCTGAGCTCTCCACGGACACGCATAATTTTTAACATAAGTCTCAGAGAATTTCAGCGAGACAAAATATCACAAAGCTGGACATTTCAATTACAGGTACAACTCATTTTTGCCAGCTGAGTGGACTGGAGCAATGTGGAATAAACTGTCTTGCTCAACGACACAATGCGCTGCCGGGAATCGAGCTCAACGACACAATGCGCTGCCGGGAATCGAGCTCACGATCTTACAATCTTAGGCGGAATCCCCAAACCACTAAACAACGCGCCTTCACGGGTTATTAATTACTGTAGGGCGCATAACCTCATGGTTAAAATGTTGGTCCTGCAATCTTAAGAACGTGCGATCAATTCCTGACTGGGCGACGCGCTGTGTCCTTGAGCAAGTCTCTTTGTTTCTCAGCCTAAACCATGTTGGGTTTCTTCTATCAATGTGTAACAAAGTAATATCTCATCTTGATTCCATGATTAACGAGAAATGACTGCGTGGTTAACAAGTTCGCTTTGAAGCCACGTGACTTCGGGTTCAGCCCCAGTGCGCAAACACCTTGAACACGTGTCTTCTACTACAGCACCGGACAAACTTATGCCCTTTGAGCGAAGTTGGTAAGACAAAAACTGTGCGGAAGCCCGCATATATATATATATATATATATATATATATATATATATATATGTATGTTTGTGTTTGCTCCCACTGCTTGAAAACCGGTTTTAGTTTGTTAACCTACGTAAACTAGCGGTTCGGCAAAAGAAACCGATAGAATAAGTGCCATACTTAATAAAAGCGTATGTGCTGAAGTCGAATTGATCGATTAAACTTTTAAAGGCCGTGCTCCAGTATGGTCGTAGTCCAAAGATTGAAACAAAAGATAAAAGAACTCTTCATCCTGTGATGAGGTTTATTGATTTTCTGTGTTGGTTCATTCATTCATTGATAACAGCATTATTCAACTTTCAGATTTTGACACAAGGCCAGCACTTTGGAAGGAAGGATAAAAAGCGAGTGCCATGCTTTCTGTTTTGAGGAGCCTATGTTCTAGACGAACCCTGGGGCAGTGGTTCTCCGCTGGGGTCAATATGAACCTTGGGGGCCCATACAATTTTTTGTTGTTAGAATTGATGTCCGGTTATACTTTTACAACACGCAAAATATTTGGTAATTTTTTATACAATTCCTCAATCTAATTATTAAAAAATCTAATTATAAAAAAATGAGATTTTTTTAAGCATCAAATGGCTACGAGGTTTCACTCGATTAAAATAGGAACCAAAGGGGTTCACAGTCAAAACATTGCTCTAAGCCCTCTTATCTTTGAGGCAGTTTAACTTTTGAAACATGACCGCTGAACAGAGAGAGAGAGGGGGGGTGCAACACGAGCACTTGCTTGGTACTAGTTTTTCAATTGAGCGCACAAGAAAGAAAGATCTTACTCAAGGACATAACATGCTGCTCGGCTCCGGAATCGAACCAACAATCTTGTAATCGTAAATCCAGCAGTTCAACCACAATGCCATGCACCTCTGTAGAATTTCGTAACCTAATAATTCAGAAATGCAGCTGATAAGTCCGTAGTCTGAAAGTAATTATCAATGTATTTACAGATATGTGTAATTTAAAATGCGGTAATCTTAAATATATATAAATATATATTTAAACTGTAGCCTTGATATAGAATTATTTTTAACCAGGATTGATAACCGCAAAACAAAATCGAGGAAATTTGATGCTTTTAATGTGGGGAGGGGAAATCATTAAATAATTTCTATAAATTAAAGAGTCTGCTGAGTCTGTTGATCATTTGTTCATTTTTATATTAATATCAGGTTTAATTTTCAAGGCGGCGAGCTGCCTGAAACGTTAGCACGCCGGGCGAAATGCTTAGCGGTATTTCGTCTCTTTTTACGTACTGATATCAAATTCCGCCGAGGTCGACTTTGCTTTTCATCCTTTCGCGATCGATAAATTAAGTACCAGTTGCGTACTGGGTCGATCTAATCGACTGGCCCCCTTCTCTGCAAAACATTTCAGGCCTTGTCCCTAGAGTAGAAAAGAATATCAGGTTCAATGTTTGACAAATGGTGCCTCAGGTTTCATCTTTTCTTTATTTACAATAAATTTCATTATTTATTTAACAATTATAACATGACATTGCATCCTCTCTCGAATGAAAAAGGTAATACAATGAGCAGCTATTTTATCTCGTGTTACAATTAATGCTTATTTAACAAATCGTTATATGCATGGTGAACAGTGAGAATCAAAATGACGATTAGCAGATTTGTTCTAAACACTTTCCGGTAGATTCGGATGCGAATATGCTAATCGTTGTTCTGTTTCATCACAAGAGGGCGTCGTCTCCTGTGACGAAACTTAACAGCGATTAGCATATTCCCGTTCAAAGCACCCGGAATGCATTAAACACAAATATGCACGGATTGTTATCGCTACTTGTTCTGCATATTTAGCCAGAATTTACTCACTTTCTCGAAACAGTTCATGAGCTCCAAATCATATTGTTAGTTTATTTAATTTTCCAAGTAGCTTTGGAAGAGCTAAAATATGTTTGGGAAAGAATAGTTTTATGGTATAACTGGCTATTGTCGTTCATTAGTGCCTTTAACTTTAGCCATCATACGATCGCTCGGTGTGTGAAGAACCGATGTCATTCATACCCAATGTATTTTCATGCATTTTCCGCGAGAAAACATTTCTCTCGCGGTTATTCCCGCAGCGAAAGATCGACCACTATGGTTGGACACGATGATATCCTCTTCAATGTTGCTTTGTGTGACTCTAGACACGGAAATTTTTGTTCATCTTCATAATAAAGTTTCCGAAAACAAGAGCTGTTATTCAACAGATGAACTTTATTTTAGTCGCTACTTCAATAACACGCTGAATTGGAACTATTCTTGTTAAATATCTTATAAATCCACGACCTCAAATAACACTGTTCCTACTTTATCAGGACATGCTTTATCTTTTGGGAGATAAATATTTTTATTGTTAATGAAATGTTTTAAGGCCACCAGCTTGTAGAATCCTTAGCACGCCGAACACAAATGTTTAGCGGCATTTCGTCCGATTTTACGCTCTGAATTCCACCACAGTGGTTTTTATCTTCGATCTTTTAGGGGTCAATAAAACAAGTACCAGTTGAGCTGTGGGGTTGATGTTATCGACTTAACCCCTCAACCAAAATTTCGGGCCTTGTGACTATGGCAGAAAGGCTCATTAATGAGGTGCTCAACATTTTTGTTTAAAGTTATCGTTTGACATTTAGGAACATTTCAATAACTTCTTGATTAACATTTTAACACCGTACCTATGATTCATTGACAAATTAAGTTGTCTTAAGGTATAGTAATGAATATTTTGTGGTTCCCAAATCAACCCACTTCTTTTGTAATATCAGTAGTCCTTCCGATAATTGCTGTCGTCGCTGAACCATTTCTGAAAGAAATAATGGCGTTACATCATTTTTGATCAACATTCATCATAGTACAACCAATTTAATTTATTGTTGTTAAACCAAAAGTTTCGACAGGAGTATGTAGTCTTCCATATATGGCGATTCATTTGGAAATTGTACGACACACCACTAATTTTTTCTCTTGTCTGGCTACTTTATTTTACAATCAATTTTGTAACTCTTGATCAAATTTTAATCTCTTTTTTTTTCCTTTTATTTTTTCTTGAAAGTAACATCAGACATCTTTCTGTTGCTTTAGCGAGATTCTTTGTTTTGAAACAATCAATCACACTCAAAACGGTCCCATTCAAGAATAATGAGGAAGTTTAGCACGTAATTTAAATGCATAAGAAATCGTTCGCTATTAATGGATGAAACCATTCCATATTCGAAATATTTACATGAGCAATTGACCAGTCATAGCCTTATCATTTCTCTTCTAAGTGCCAACCGCTTTATCAATATTTACAATGAAAATACTTTTATCTTAATAAAGAATTAACGTTAACGCCATTTTCTTAACTTCAACTGAATAGGATCAAATAAACTGATGCTTCTTTTGATAGTTTTCCTGAGCCCTCCGACTCATAAGGGTGGTTGCCCAGTTTCTCTGACCGATAAGTGACCCAGATTACAACAGTCCTCTTGAAAAAGACATCGATTCGCTGCAGGGTTCAAAGCCTGCAATTTTGAGGGGAGGGGACAAGTCAATTATATCAATCACTGTGCTTCCCTGGTGGTATTTTTTTCAACCTTGAAGGGATGAAAGGCAAAGTTAACGTCGGTGCGGTTTCAACTGAGAACGTAAAATATAGATATAAATACATCTAAGTTCTATAATAACATATAATAATTATATACAGCTAAGTTCTGAACTTGTTATATAATAATTATATACATCTATAGGCGCAGGAGTGGTAAGAATTTTGCTTTCTAGTCGCGTGGTTTTGGGTTTAGTCCCACACAGTGGGCATATGTCTTCTACTATAAAGGAGCACTCCGTCGGTTACGACGACGAGGGTCCCAGCTGACCCGATCAACCGAACAGCTTGCTCGTGAGATTAACGTGCAAGTGGCTGAGCACTCCACAGACACGTGTGCCCCCTTCACATACTTCTCAGGGAGATTCAGCGTGATACAGAGTGTGACGAGTCTGACCTTTTGAAATACAGGTACTACTCATTTTTGCCAGCTGAGTGGACTGGAGCAACGTGAAATAAAGTGTCTTGCTCAAGGACACAACGCGTTGCCAAGAATTGAACTCACGACTTTATGATCGTGAGCCGAATGTCCTAACCACGAAGCCACGCGCCTTCACTCTTCTACTATAGCCTTGGACCGATTAAAGCCTTGCGAGCGGATTTGGTAGGAGGAAACTGAATGAAGCCCGT
>NC_068983.1:165130482-165138185 GCF_001194135.2 Octopus bimaculoides
TATATATATATATATATATCTACGTGCACGTATACGCTTGACAACCGGTGTTGATGTGGTTGTCCCTTTAACTTAACGCTTCGGCAAAAGAGACCGATAGAATAAGCACCAGGCTGTAAAAATTAGTACTGTGCTCGATTCATTCGACTAAAATATTCAAGGCGCTGCTCCAGTATGGGTGCAGTCTAATGATGGAAATGAGTGAAAGATAGAAGCGCTAAGATCCATAATTGATGAAGAACGGAAGCAATATCTATGTAAACATCCATGGTTTGTGGGAGCTTAGCGCTTCACTTTGACGGCCAGTTTTTCTGTAAAGAACATTTTGCGAAATTGTCAAAATATTATTCGAAGACATAGTTCTATATTTAAGAGATGAGGAATTATGTACATTATTTACATTTGACGGATATTTGCCCTCATCTTGTTTGTTCTTAACACAACGTTTCGGCTGATATACCCTCCAGCCTTCATCAGGTATTTTGGGGAAATTTCGAACTTAGGTTCTCATTCCTAAGGTATTTTTCGATGTTGTTGTTATTATTATTATTATTATTATTATTAATTGGTTTAGAGCGCGGGCTACTAACCCCAAGATTCCGAGTTCGATTCCAGGCAGTGACCTGAATAATAATAACAACAACAACAACATCGAAAAATACCTTAGGAATGAGAACCCAGGTTCGAAATTTCCCCAAGACACCTGATGAAGGCTGGAGTGTATATCAGCTGGAACATTGTGATAACAAAAAACAAGATGAGGAGAAATATCCGTCAAATGTAAATAATGTAAATTTGAAGACATAGTTTGAAGAAATTAGAGTTTGCATTTATAGGATTTCACCATAAGAGGAAATGTGTATGCAACAGGGAAGGCGCGTGGTTTAATGGTTTGGGTATTCGGCTGACGTTCGTGAGTTCGATTTCCGGCGGCGCGTTGTGTCTCTGACCAAGACACTTTATTTCACGTTGCTCCAATCCACTCAGCTCACAAAAATGAATTGTACCTGTAATTTCAAAGGGGACCAGCCTTGTCATGTTCTGTGTCGCACTCAATTTCCCTGAAGATTACGTATAAGCTACACGTGTCCGTGAAATGCTCAGTCACATGCACGTTAATTTCGCGAAAAGACTTCTCCATTGATCGGATCAACTGGAACCCTCGTCGTCGTCATCGATCGACTGTCAGTGTGCAATTACAAAAGCACCAACGACGAGAACTATTCAAACGAAAACCCTTTAACATTGTTCATACTGACTGCTAAGGTCATCCAATTTCAGCATTACCTTGGCAATTAGCTGTATATTAACTGCTATAAAGTCAATAGTCACCGCTCAATCATTTTAATCTTCTTGACTAAGATTGTTTACTTTAATCCTGCTACAGATTTAATTAATTTATTATCAACTAATTCTGTTTTATGAGGCATTGATTTTAAGATGAGATTAAAACTAGTGGAAAATAAAGACCAGCTTGCTTGTCACCAGCAATATTTTTGGAGCAATTAAGAAATTTTTTGTAGTGCTTTGCAGCTCAATTTTGTGTTTTATTTTTTAAAGTTCGTGTTATTATTTTTTTAAGATGGAAGAGCATGTGTGATGATATCTTTAAAATTTTTATTGTTGAATTTTGTTGTTATTAAACAACAAACTTTCTAAACGATACGATGTAGTCACACACCCTCATATTAAACAACATTAACAAG
Organism: Octopus bimaculoides; assembly: GCF_001194135.2. Taxonomy (NCBI): domain Eukaryota; kingdom Metazoa; phylum Mollusca; class Cephalopoda; order Octopoda; family Octopodidae; genus Octopus; species Octopus bimaculoides. The sequence goes on from NC_068983.1 coordinate 165,132,189, forward strand.
AATGACCCGAAAATTAACAACAACAGAAATAATATCAGCGTTACAACAGCTCAAATACTAACGATGCAGCAATATATAATTCCGAGTGGCACTAAAAATATTTCCAGTGACAAGCAAGTTACCCACAGCATAGCGTCAAAAGAAAACATTCATTCCAGGAGCGCTAAAGTCATATACCATAGCAGTTTGACGAAGTGGTACGCTATTATCTAAAAGATTCCTTACGGAGTTCACAAGAGGGTAGTACTGTCTAGACTGAGAAATGCTAATATAAGGAGAATGAGAATGGGGATATGACTGTAAATGTGAGTGTATATGAATGTATGCATGTATAATTGAGCATGTGTGCATGTATAATTGAGCATGTGTGCATGTATAATTGAGCATGTGTGCATGTATAATTGAGCATGTGTGCATGTATGTATAAATGTATGTGAGAATTTGCGCACATGTATCAGCACGTGCATGCATGGCCGCATTATTATAGACATATACACAACATTTATTAGTATTATTATTATTATTATTGTTCATTTAATGAATAAATTCTGTGTTTCATTAAAACTGAAATAACTGTTATCTGTTCTATGCTATCAGTGAGGAAAACTCTGTGCCATCTTTTCCACCATCTTCATCATCACAACAATCATATCTCACCACAATCGTTACTATTTAATAATAATAATAATAATAATAATAATAACGTTTTCTTATCTATGCACATTCTTCAATGTTTACATCTTATTTTTGTTCTCCCCCTCCGCCATCCTTATTAAATACGCAACGTCGGTATGTCCGATCTCATATAGCGAAACGCTGTCTGGCGACGCACAGGCCATTTTGAAGATTAGTTTTCCGTCTCTTCTTTTCTCATCGCTCCGATAATAATCGAAGTGAAAAGCATTATCAGCAATATGGCGGAAAGTCGTTCTTCGTTGCAAAGGAGTCCTCAGCCCTGCATACTAAATACTTATGCGGTAGGATCTCCTACACGAAATATAATGAGCTGAACTAATGAAAGTTACCCCTGCAGCTAGTAGACTGAAACTCTTTCTTTCTTGTGCTTGACATCGAAAGCGAGAATACTAGAGAAATAACGCCAATGGAATCAGTTAATTATTTTGGTGGATGGTGTATGATGGAAAGTTTAGACAATGCAATCGGAGTATATTTTGTCCTTATAACTAACGACTGAACTTTATATTGGTTTCAAGTCTTGGCAGAACGCCAGCAAATTCGAGGAAGGGGAAAGTCGGTTGTATGGACCCCAGTGTTTAGCGGGTATTTCGAAAGGATGAAAGGCAAAGTCGACCTCGGCGGAATTTGAACTCAGAACATAAAGATAGACGAAATGCGGCTAAACATTTCATCCGGCATGCAAACACTTCTGCCAGATCGCCGCCATTATAGACTGGGCTCTCTATTTAAAAACTATGATCGCTTTGTTTGTTTATCGCGATTTTCTGCTCGACCACTTTGAGGATCCACTCATCTCTCGCCCAACACAGTCTCCCCAAATGCTTCACTGCTTAGAAGTCAAACAGTGGTTCTCCCCGTTGACTTGTGCCTTTCTCTTGCATCAGAGTTGCCATGTGTCTCGGTCCCTGCGCGTATGGGTTACAAATATGCTGTCGTGGAGCTACAGGGACCGAGTTCGGATTGCACCAGTTCTCTTCTCATCACAACGTGGTACGTTTTATTATCACGCCTCACTGAACCATGTTATTAAAAGAGGTCTTGACTTTTTCCGGTTACCCTGCTACATCTAGAGTTTGTTGGCCTCCACTATGACAACAACAGGCTTCCGGACGGTTTTATCTTTTCCCCATTGGAGACGAGCAAATCATCCGTCTGGGATATCTCTTGTTGTGACAAATTCTCCAGCACCGACTTTATCGCTTCGGTCATAAATCTAAGAGCAGCTCCTATCTACGTGGAAGAGCAGAGGTTGACCAAATGCGAACCATTGACAGTCGTTGGAGTATCGCTCTTCTCTTTGAAATTGGTATGACGGCACTGCACTTCAGAATAAAATAGAGAACCATGTACGAAAGAGCAGGTGGTGTAGCGGATACGATTGGCTGTTCTTTGCTCTGCTCTCCACATGGCGTGTGGGGAAGGAATTATTCATGAGAAAATACATTGAATATATTTGGTTATTTCAGACTATTATGCATATATACATATGTAAATAAGAAAAGTTAATTATATACCCATTCGTAACGCTAAAGGCACATATAATAATATATATATATATATATATATATATACACACATACGTATTCATACATGCATAGATGTGCGTGTATATGTGTGTGTATGCATGTACTACGTAGGTATATATATGTATGAATGTGCGTATGCATGTACATATGTATATTTTATATGTGTGTGTGTGTGTGTGTGAGTGTGTATGAACGCATGTATGAAAGTATTGATCAATTACCATACACAGCTATCAGAATACCCATCACTCTTTCTTCTGACCATTTCCATTCCATTTTGTATCTATTTTTCTATCAATATGAGTCAGAAATGCAGATATGTGTATATATATATATGTGTGTATGTGTTAATCACTATAAATCAGCTGATGTCTGTTTTTTCCCAGTATTATATAAATTAGTTTTACTATTTAAACATTAAAGTGTAGAGGAAGAGTAAAGTTTCTGCCGTGGTTTAGCCCTAGGTCACTCCTGGTTGTCCAAAAGTGGTCTAGCTCTGAACAACCCCATTTTATTTACAATTAATCGTAATGTATTTATGACGACATTAAGTGCAGGCATGGCCGTATGGTTAAGAAGTTCGTCGTTTGAAGCCAAGCGGTTTCAAGTTCCGTCCCAATGCGCGGCACATTGAGCAAGGGTCTTCCACTACAGCTCTTTGTCAGTGAATTTGGTAGATAGAAACTGTGCAGAAGCCCGTCGTGTGTGTGTGTGTGTGTGTGTGTGCTAAGTATTTCGCCCGACGTGCTAACGATTCTACCAGCTCGACGCCTTTATGTCTCTAATAATTGTTATGTTGTTGCTTGTTCCTTCTCGAACCATGCCTGGCTCATAAGGGCCGGTTTCCCGGTTTCATTGACGTATAGGTTCCCCACCTGAACAGGACGCCGGTCCGTCTCAGGTGAGCTGCTAGATGCAAGAGGAAAGAGTGAGAGAAAGTTGCAGTGAAAGAGTCAACAGAAGTTCGCCATTACCCTCTGCCGCGTGGAGCTTAGGTGTTTCGCTCATAAACGCACACATCTCCCGGTCTGAGATTTGAACCCACGATCCCGCGATTGCGAGTCTGCTGCTATAACCACTAGGCCATATGCCTCTATTCTCTAATTGTTACCCTACCAAAAATGATAGCTCTTATACAGGTCACGATAACACATTCTATTTATATAATTATGGAAGGTTCGCAACAACACTTATATCCAACCTAATCAGATAAGATCGTTTTGATAGTCACACATATTTTAATTAACCGATTTAATTAATAATCTTGTCATTAACAATATTCATCAGATTGTTCCTCCTTTTAATGGCCTCATACAAAGCTATCTCACCATAAAATGAGAGATAAATCTCTTGAATCAATCAACTCCAGTCATTTATATCGAAGTAATATGGCAGATATTTATTCCGATCCAACTTGGGTCTCCTACGTGGGTGGTCGACCTGCTAGACATAACAGCCAAATCTCCCTCAAACCACATTCTGCTGTTCTTTTTCTTTTCTTTTTTTAGAACTATAATTTACTTCGGGATACACTAGATAATAATGTACTTCAGGGTACTCTAAATTGGAAAAGAAAGACAACAGCCATAGCCGAAATATTTTTATTCATATCTTCTTCTTCTCCAAAAGGATAAAATACGAAAGTTGACCACAGTGGGATTTAAACTCAGAACGTAAAGATTTAGAACAAATACGGTAAACCGTTTTTTCTTTTTCTTTTTCTTTTTCAAACACTAACACTGTTACATTATTTTGTCGACCTCGAAAGGTTGAAGGGCAAAGTTGACCTCAGCAGGAATTGAACGCATAACCGAAAGATCTGCAACAAAGAGACCAAAATATTTAATCGGCTGTTCTAATGATTCAACTGCTTCGCCGTCTTAGAATGACTGCGGATCTCTTTGAGGAATTCCGGTCAGAATCTGAATGCGAGAGGAACAATGCAGCTCCTTCGCTGATTACGTAACGCTTGAAACGTCCGTTATTTATGGCGCTAATGTTTCTCTTTCGCTGCACCCCTTATCTAAGAGAGATATACCGACCCAACGTTCATATTTAGCTTCTCGCAGACAATTGATCCAGAGTTAGTTAATTGTTCCTAACCATGGACACAATGTCGTACCAGGGATGGGGAGCGAACTATCGATACGATAGATCAATAACCGGATACAAAAACCTATCCAGCAAACTATTTGGCTGACTCTGACGCCGAATACATATTAATTCCATTTTGATAGAAACAGAAATATATTTTGTTTAATGTATTATGTTTGATAAGAAATAAAAGAAAACAAAATGTTCCACCATAAAATAACTCACGGTCTGCCATAAATGACTGATTAAATTTTGTTGTGTGTGTGTGTGTGTGTGTGTGTGTGTGTGTGTGTGTGTGTGTGTATTTATGTAACAATGAGTGTGTGTGTGCATATGTGTATTTATTTTGATATATTTTTTTAAAGAATATTAAACCAGATATTTCTAATTTATTGGTTGCGATACAAATATTTAAAACAAATGTTTTGCAAACCAGTTTTGGAATCTATATCACAGAATTCAACACTGCACACACACACACTCATACATACATAAAAATTCATACACGCACAGCACACGCATACACATATATATACATACATGAACACAATAAAATACAAACATATATGCATACATACACACATGCACTCGCATATGTGTCTGTATGCATGTATGTGTATTTATGTATGCATGTATGTATGTATGTATGCACATACATACAAACATGCATGCATACATACACACATACACACACACACCTCAAATATACACTCGTATCCGACAGTCAACGAAACAAGCCTTTACACTGATAGAACAATGTTCACATACATAAACATGAACATATACGCAACTATACAGTCAAGCTCGCACACAACCACACATACAATCATACATAGACACGCACACACACACACACACACATTGACGTATATATGCATACACACGCGTATAAATTCACATACATAACAATGCACATGCATAAAAATGCACATGCAATCATACATATATTTATACATACATGCATGTGTGTGAATGTGTTTCCATACATAAATTACATACCTAGATTCAAAACTAAGAGTTCTCCGTCGGTTACGACGACAAGGGTCCCAGCTGATACGATTAAATCAACGTGCAAGTGGCTGAGCACCCCACAGACACGTGTGCCCTTAAGGTAGTTCTCCAGGAGATTCAGTGTGACACAAAATGTGACAAGGCTGCCCTTTGAAATACGGGTACTGCTCATTTTTGCCAGCTGAGTGGATTGGAGCAACGTGAAATAAAGTGTCTTGCTCAAGAACACAACGGGCCGCCGAGAATTGATCTCACGACCTTACAATCGTGAGTCGAATGCCCTAACCACTAAACCACGCACCTTTACATACATACATACATACATACATACATAATACATACATACACACACACTCCTATACACACCGGCCAAACAATGTTCTCATTCAATAGCAGGAACCAAGCGGGTGAGTCTCATGTCAGTTATACATTGCAGAGAATAACGCATACACACATACAAACTCATACATACATGCACATATATACATACGCACATGCACTGATGCACGCGCAAGTATATTAGGTTTTTATGATGTTTTCCTATATTCCTGTATTAAGCATGACTGATTCGACAAGCAATTAATACCGAAGAGATTATAATGATTTAACAATGAAGTAATCTATTTATCGTCATATCTGATGGCTTATTTGTCTATTACTCTATCTG
>NC_068983.1:165138351-165139140 GCF_001194135.2 Octopus bimaculoides
AGTAATCTATTTATCGTCATATCTGATGGCTTATTTGTCTATTACTCTATCTGTCTCTCAATCATCCCTCTTTCTTTCCCTCTCTCTCTCTCCCTCTCCTTATCTATCTATCTATCTGTCTATCTATCTATCTATCTATATATATATACATCTATCTATCTTACCTATCTATTTTATCTATCTATCTATCTGTCAATCTATCTATCTCCCTGTCTGTCTGTCTCAGTTTTTCTATATCTATATCAATCTGCTTCGTTAATCTCTCTCTCCCTCTCTCTCTATCTATCTATCTGTCATTCTCTCTGTCTATCTACCTATATATTTACTCCCTTATCTGTTTATGTATGTATGTATGTGTGTCTGTACTCGTGCATAAGCCTATACAGGGTATCCCGTAAGTTAAGCCAGTAATTAGCTACATTGAAGTTCAAAACATGAAAGATGTATAGAACAAATTTATTGAGATACACTGATGCGTGCTTGCCTAGTTAATGTACGCATGCGCATTACGCACGCTCGTATATATGTACGCATGTAGATATATGTGTGTGTGTGTGTGTGTGTGTGTGTGTGCGCGCGCAATGGCCCAGTGGTTAGGGCAGCGAACTCGCGGTCATAGGATCGCGGTTTCGATTCCCAGACAGGGGGCGTTGTGAGTGTTTATTGAGCGAAAACACCTAAAGCTCCACGAGGCTCCGGCAGGGGATGGTGGTGGTGAACCCTGCTGTACTCTTTCACCACAACATTCTCTCACTCTTTCTCCCTGTTTCTGTTGTACCTGTATTTCAA
>NC_068983.1:165139792-165142292 GCF_001194135.2 Octopus bimaculoides
TATATATATATATATATATATATATATATATATATATATATATATGTATGTATGTATGTATGTGTGTGCGTATTTATGTATTTGAGTTTGTCCCCTCACCACCACCATCGCTTGACAACCGATGTTGGTATGACTAGCGATTCGGCAAAAAGAGACCGATAGAATAAGTACCAGGCTTACAAAGAATAAGTCCTGGGGTCTATTTGTTTGACTAAAAGGCGGTGCTCCAGCATGACCGCAGTCAAACGACAAACAAATAAACGATTAAAAGAAAGATTATATATATATATATATATAATCGCTCTGTGTGTGTGTGTGTGTCTCTCTCTCTTGCTCTCGTGTATATATGTGTGTATGTATGTATGTATGTAGATAGATAGATAGATAGATGGGTGGATAGCTGTGTGTGTTTGTGTGTATATATTTATATATGAGGCTATATGAGAGCCATTAAGTTGCCCTTGTGGCTCTATACAACCATTTTACATACGTTACTAATGATTGTAAACATCCGTTAATGCAATTTACTCCGACCTATATATTCCCTGCGGCTTTATACAAGAGGAAAAGTAACAGACTTCCTTTTTTACTTTTTCCTTGTTTTTACTTTTATTCTTTTTTTTTTTTTTTCAAAGTCTATGTTGTCTTAAAGATATCATACCAATTCCAAGCCTTCTGCAAGTGTTGAAATCTAGTTTATTACATTCGTTTTTATTTTCTCGGAACCAAAACTGGAAATATATTAGCAACATAAACAACCTGCTGGTTACTAATTAGCTAAGACTGGATTCCTGTTTTCCATCATTGACCTTCATTTGAATTATAATCTATTGACGCATTCAATTATATTGTAAACACAAAATAGTAAATCTTCAAGTCCAGTAAATCGCCATTTATAAACAAAGTTTAGCCATCAACGTGGTGCTTCTATCGATTATTTTGATCTTCCTCTAACCACTGCACTTGCTCTCATGTGTTGCTTCTAGCTGACAGCTAACTCATTTCATACCCTCGACATTCCTGTCCAATGCCTGTCACCTTTATTATAGTCGTCTCACTGTTGTAAACTACAACAAACATACTATTTGCTGGTGTATATTGAATCTAAACACTGAAATATACTTGTTTCGACTCTAAACTGTGATTTCTGGTCTGAAAATATTGCAAACATGGCTGTGTGGTTAAAAAGTTCTTTTTTCCGGTTACGAGGTTTCGGCTATCAACCTTTTCGTTTTTCCTCGTGATTTCTCATGTACTTGCCATCTATTTTTCAGATATAATAGGCCATGTACTCAGAACTCGAATATTACTTGGGGACACAAGCGAGTTATAAAAACTGCCTAAATACGTGTTTCCAATGCAAAGAAAAAACTATTAGGAGCTCATATCTTTATACTGCGTACATTAAATGATTATATATATATATATATATGTATATATATATATATATAAGTTCGTTTACGAGAAACGTGTTTGAGTAGGCACTTAAAACCTTCTGCTTTATTATGTCGGCTACGGCCTCGTGATTCCAACTTGCAACAACAGTTTTATGGGATAGGACCGAGCTGTACCGATATAACGCAGAAATAATAATAATAATAATAATAACAATGAGATAGATAATAAAAAGCCAGACAGTGTTAATTGAGAAAGAAAGCAAACTTGGCTGGATCATAGATATAGCATGCCCTGCTGACAACGAGGTATGTAATGAGGAAGAAAGAAAAGTCGATAGATATGACAAGTTAGCTTGAGAGATTAAGCAGTTGTGGTCGATAAAAAAGGTAGCAATGGTACCAATAATTGTCGGAGACCAGAGAACAGTTAGTAAAATTCTTGAGAAGTACATGGAACAAATAGGGGCTGCAATAAGGGTGAAGCACTTGCAGAAAACAGCACTGCTTGGAACCGCTCGAATACTCCGGAAGGTGCTCGAAAAATAAGAGGTGTTACCTTAGTTTACTGGTAATGAACAGCTGACACCGTAGTACATCTCTAACGTTAGAAGCTGTGCAAAGGCAATGATAATAATCGATGAATGAAATTTATAAATATTTTAATGCATAGCGATGCATTACAATATTTATAAATTCCATCCATGGATTATTATTATTATTATTATTATTATTATAAGGCGGTGAGCTGGCAGAAACGTTAGCACGCTGGGCGAAATGCTTAGCGACATTTCGTCTGTCTTTACGTTCTTTGCCTTTCATCCTTTCGGGGTCGATAAATTAAGTACCAATTGGTACTGGGGTTGATCTAATCGACTGGCCCCCTCCCCCAAAATTTCGGGATTTGTGCCTGGAGTAGGGAAGATTATTATTATTATTATATACATGTGTGTGATATTAACTTAAAATATTTTTTTCAAACCAATTCATTTAAGAATATACCTTTTATGTACTGTCACTGTTCTTTCTAAAAGCATATTTTTTTTTCAACAAGACACAAAGCAATGCTTCAAAAAGCAGAATAATTCACTAAATGTTTAATTTCT
>NC_068983.1:165144550-165147050 GCF_001194135.2 Octopus bimaculoides
ATATATATATATATATATATATATATATATATATACATGTATGTATGCATGTATGTATGTATATGACGAGTGTTGTAACTGTGTTAGCTGCAGATACAACGCTGAAGGACAGGTCTTTGCGGAGATATTCTGAAGTTAATTTTTTTTTTAAGCATCAATATGTTAAAATAGTATTTCAGTAAGAGAGGAGAGAAACGAAAGGGATCAATAATCGATCTGGCGCCAGCAAAATTAAGTTCAAGAAAGTTCAAGAAATAGCAAACTTTTGTAAGCGGAGACGAGAAAAAATATCAACATTTTTGAGAAGAAATTTTTGATGATATACGAGAATTAGTCTCAAGGCAAATTTCCCCTGAAGCATACAAATCTATTCCTCCATTCTTTGATCTAATGATTAGCATTTAGTCAAGATGGCTGCACTATTACAACATTTACAAGTTCACGCCTCGTTCATATGTTGAAGTGTACTAATGACTACGATTTCCTTGTAAACATTTTAATAGAAAATATATGAATATATGCATAAAAATGCCAAAATTGCTCTTGTGAGGTCAACATCTTTATAACTCAAGGCTAGAATATTTCCTCCCAGTGATAATACAATCTCCAATCGAATGTCTCCTGATGTCTGCGAACGTACAGAAGAATTCTTTAGCAGAATTAATGACCGCAATTACTGCCATGAACCTACATGTCTATATGTTGTACTTTAGCTTAGCATGAATGTCATATCTCTATTGTAATCTGTCGATACTGATTTTTGCTGTAGATAAATGCATGGAGATTATCTGATGTTCAGTTCTGTTATGCCAATATAAACGGAAGGGGTTCTTCTCTGAAGGTTTATATGTGGTGATGGCTGTTTAGATAATAGGAATTTTATAAGTCTGCCCCAGTAAAACTTAACTAGTAAGATCACTTGCCTTCACCCCATCAGTAAAACGAATAATCAATGAACGTTTAAATAGATGGATCAAACCAATCCAGAGCCTCAAAGATTCCCAATCCCCTGATCGATGTGATCGATCATGTTGTTAGATTCCGCAACAAACTTTGATGAAAACGATAGCAATCCTCAGTATCAATGGTGCTACAAATATGGCCACGCTTTTTTATACTATGGAAAAATAGAAAGTTCGATAGATTAGGTAACATAGTCCTTCTGTTGACACTATTGCACACTTTTGAGAAATCTTCAAATATTATTGACGATTGAATATCGAGCTCTTTTTTGATTCTTCTAATGACAACAATCTGCAGTATTGGTTGGTCTACCTTTGTAGAAATTGTTTTGGTTCAATCATTGGATAGGATTAACATGAGGGGAAATTCTTGTAAGGAGCGTAATGTAAATTTTTGAGAATAGAGATAAGAGTAATTTCTCTGAAGTCTTGGGGCACGTGAAGATTACCTTCTTTGGAAATGGAATAACAGAAAACTTCGAGAAAGCTTCTGGATCATTTTTTTATGTCTCGTTACCGAAGTCTCACAGACGTTTCTGAAAAAGTGGAATCTTCAATAAAATCGTTGGGTTGTTATCTGTAAGTTTCTCTCCCTCTCTCTCTCTCTCTCTCTCTCTCTCTCTCTCTCGCTTTGACATTTTGAAGTTCTTTTATAGTAAAGAGATAAACTCGGAATTACTTCCAGAGAGAAAGAAAACACAAAGAGAAAGAAAACACAAAGATTTGCTTTCAGTGACAAAGTAACAAGGACCAGAGAGTATTTGAAAAAGTCAGTCCACAAATATTAATGTAGGATGATTAGGAATACTGAAATAACCTTGTGTCAGCTAACGTCACACATGGTGAAACGTTCCAGGAGACAGGGAAGAATATATCAAGTCCAAGACCTCAAAATTAGCCAACCACCGTAAAGAATACCAGAATACAACCGTCTGAGCATGTGTGGGTGCGCATGTATTTATGTGTGTATGTGTAGCGCATGTGTGTGTGAATTTGCTGAGTGTTTCCTTAGCTTAGATTATAGGGGTTAATTTCTAATGTCCGTCTACTTCACTGTAATTCTCTCTTGAAGAAATTTACTTAAACTATTCTGCATCTAACAACATTGCAGAATTCTGTCTAATAATAATATACACATGCTCACACTTTTACATACTGCCACCATATATAAACATAGAGAGAGAGAGAGAGAGAGAGAGAGAGAGAGAGAGAGAGATACATACATACATACATACATACATACATACATACATACACATATAAATCGCTAACCACTACACACATTTTTTTCTCTCCTTGTTTCTTTCTGTGTTCCTTTCCGTGGAAGAGCGTAGGTTGGAAACGTTAAAGACTTTTTCATTTCCCGAGCGTTATACTAAAACATCTGTTTCTTTTCTACACCACCTGTCTTCGTCTGTTTCTTTTTTTCTTTTTTTGTAAATTTTCCCTATATATATATATATATATATATATATACACACGTGCAGGAGTAGGTGTTTGATAAGTAGCTTGCTTACCAGCTAAATGGTTCCGGATTC
>NC_068983.1:165148377-165148837 GCF_001194135.2 Octopus bimaculoides
GTGCGTGCGTGCGTGCGTGTTGCGTTTCAAGCTGGCAGAATCGCTATAGCATCAGAAAAAGTAATTTGTGGTATATTTCAGCGGCGGTGCCCTAGCATGGCCGCAACTCTCGAGCTGTAGCTAGTTAAGAAGTTTCATATACACAGACAGACAGATAGTTAGATAGGTAAAAGTATACATACATACATACATGTACATATGTAGATAATGATGCAAATATACACATATAGCATTTCTGGATCTCATCATATATGTATGTAAGTATGAAGACGCCCTTCGGCCATGAATGACCATGGGATTGCACTAGAAAGTTCCCTTGCAAAGGCACAAGTCGGGGCAAAGTTGTTTATGAAAGACCAACAGTCGCTGATGCATACTACGCCTCCCCTCTCCACACCACCGATGTTGTCCAAGGAAAAGGCAAAGGGGCCGATACAGCTTGGCACCTGTGATGTTGCAA
>NC_068983.1:165148937-165155854 GCF_001194135.2 Octopus bimaculoides
ATTTTCGTTGCGTCTTGCAACCTTTTCAATAGTTTTGACTCTGTCCGTCATTCACTCTGCGTTCTTTTTTGTTTGTTAGTGCGCATGTGCGTGGGTCAGTGTGTGTGTCTGTACCTTTACATGAATGCATGCTTGTATGTATGTATATATGTATGCATGTGTGTGTGTATGCATGTATGTGTGTATGCATGTATGTGTATCTATGTGTGTACATTTGTATGGATGCATGTATTCTGCATATTCATGTGTTTGCATGTCCGTGTTTGTGTGTTTTTATATATGTGTGTGTGTACCTCTGTCTTCTTGTGTGTGTGTGTACCTCTGTCTTCTTGTGTGTGTGTGTGTGTGTGTGTGTGTGTTTTGCAACTATGTACCGTATTTGTATGTATGGATGTGCATCTCCATATGTATGGACGTGTGTCTTCATATGTGTCCTTGTGTGAAATAAAGTGTATGTGTATATATAGTCATGTGTTTCAGTCTCCATACGTCTGGAAAACAAGATATATTATTTCAATGTATAATTCTAACTTCTGTAAATAACCAATGTAAAATAGCATAAATGTGGGTCAATTATATCTTGGAATAACCTTTCTCCTCCTCATTTATATCATCATAATCAATGACTCAACTTGTACCAAATTATAACGTCCGGAAATTCTTGAATTAGTCTCGGAGTATCTCGGATTTTTGATCAAGCAAGATGCTCGATCAATCAAAAACGTAATCAAATCAAACCAACTTTTGCATATTCTGCGTTAAGCCTCGCATCATTTAATGTTCCTCGTGAAAAGTTATTGCTATTTCTCGTTCCTGAAGCGATGAGATGACAGAATCGTCAGCGCGTCGGACAAAATGCTAAGCTGTATTTCGTCCTTCTTTACGTCCTGTGTTGAAATTCAGTCGCGGTTGACTTTACTTTTCATCCTTTCGGAGTCGACAAAATGAGCACCAGACGAGCACCGGGATCGATGTAATCGACTTACCCCTCCCCACCACCCAGAATTGCCGGCCTTGTGCAAAATTTAGAAACCAATATTTCCTGTTTCTCTTGCTTCTAATTCTATTAAATCAAGAAACAAAGTTGGTCAAAGATCATTTAATTAATATTTTACAATAATTCCACGCACAGATAACCTTAGAATCATCGAAGCGTTTTCCATTCCAAAACCCCTTTTCTATTAGTTTCCCATTGATATTCCTGAACATTTCATTTCCTAATCAGTCGGAGATGTGCTCTGCAGAGAGAGTGGCAGGAAGCCATGACTGCAAGAAGTTCTTTTAATATGTTCCACTGTTAGACATGGAAGACGAAGGAGAATTCCAACTAACAATGGTCCGTATAATCGAGTTCGTGGTAAAAATATTATTTTAATTCCATATATTTTTTTTTTTTCATTAATTTTATCAAAAGCTGTTTCAAGAATCTCTCTTTTGCTATTCTTTTGAAATATTTAAAAGAATTGCGTGAGAATTTTCTTCAAATGTTTTTTTTTTTCTTTTTTTTTTAATGGTGAAGATCGCTTAACTGTTATTTGTAATCCACAGAAGAAATGTGAAAAATATGTTATTTTAAAGACTTGGTTGCGGGGAGCCCCAGATCCATAAAAAAAGGCACGTGATTTCGGAAACCTAATCAAAATACACTCATTCACAAACAAACAAACACACACATGTAATGTTGTTAGGGAGCCGGATAAAATGCCTTGTAGTATTTTTACCTACTGCTTGCACTCTAAATCCACGCCCCACCGATGTCTCCTCTAATTTTCATCATTTCGGATTGTTTTATAAATTTCGCAGATAACGTAAAAGCTCCAAGCTCCGCGATTCCCTTAGATTGGGCAGACCAAATTCTCTCTCTCTCTCTCTCTCTCTCTCTCTCTCTAAGGAGCAACAGCAACACATCATACCATACACCATGAAACGGAACTAAATAGAAAATTACTAAAAATATAATTCCACACTTTATAAAATGTTCCTTCAAAGATGGACAATTGATTATGGAAAAAATATTCAAATCACAACACAAAGTGATAATTGACACCCAAACGCCACACACATCACAAACAAGAGTGGCACGTGGTCAATTACGTATAATTCTGGTGGCCAGAATACGAATTTCAGATGAAGAATTCTCGAGTTCCTAACGTTGGAATTTTGATTATAAAATATCTATAAAGGCGCAAGAGTGATGGTGTGGTAAGAAGCTTCCTTCCCAACCGCATGATTCCGGGTTCAGTCCTACTGTATGGCACCCTGGGTAAGTGTCTCTACTATAACCTCGGGCCAACTAAAGCCTTGTCAGTGGATTTGGTAGACGGAAACTGAAAGAAGCCCGTCGTGTGTGTATATATACATTCATATGTATGTGTGTGTGTGCGTATTTGTGTGTCTGTGTTTGTACCCCCACCATCACTTGAAAACCGATACCGGTGTGTTTACGTCCCTGTAACTTAGCGGTTCGGCAAAAAAACGGATAAAATTAAAAATACTAGGCTTACAAATAATAAGTTCTGGGGGTCGAATTGTTCGAGTAAAGGCGGTGCTCCAGCGTGGCCGCAGTCAAAATGACTGAAACAAGTAAAAGAAAAACTATCCTGGCAATAAAATTTACATAAACAAAAGCGACCCCTACGCAAAGGGGCAGTGTAGAAGCTAACAGAACTCCGCAGCCTGAAGATGAGGCTGAGATAACCAAGAAGATTTGACTTTTGATAGAAATAAATTTGGCAGTTTTGTATTCCAGAGAAACTATAGGAGTCTGATAACCAGATGCAAAAAGAGGCTTGATTAAACAATGAATGAATTTCTAATTTATTTATTTTTATTCTTTTATTTGCTTCAGTCGTTTGACTGCGGCCATGCTGGAGCACCGCCATTTTTAGTCGAAGAAATCGACCCTAAGACTTATTCTTTGTAAGCCTGGTATTTATTTTATGGGTTTCTTTTGCCGAACTGCTAAGTTACGGGGACGTAAACACACCAGTGTCGGTTGTCAAGTGATGATGGCGGAGCAAACACAGACACACACATAAAATATATGCATATATATTCACACGACAGATTTCTTCCGGTTTCCGTCTACCAAATCCACTCACAAGGCTTTGGTCGGCCCAAGGCTATAGCAGAAGACACTTGCCGAAGGTGCCACGCAGTGGGACTGAACCCGGAACAATGTGCTTGGGAAGCAAGCTTCTTACCATACAGCCACGGCTGCGTCTCTATTTTTATTAATTTTTTTTTTGTTATTTCTTCATTAAAGAAAACATAGTCGGGTTGGCAACACAAGTGAGAATAAGAAACGGGTTAATGTTCCGCTCACAGTTCACATTACTTGTTTTTGTATCGTTTAAAGTTTCTCTTTCTCACAAAATTGCTTTCATTTGTATGTTTTATCTTTACACTGTATCAAAACTGGTTCTCTTCTGAACATCGAGCCATTATTTTTAATGTCCAAACACTTCACACAAATACACATATCTAAATTCAAATGTTAACTTTATCTGTTAATCCTTCTGATGTCGATTAAATCCATCCTTGTGTTTAATTGGCAAAACGGAATCCAACCATGACCTAACTATCGATGACGGAGAAATGAACGTCAAATTCGTCTGAGACATTTCTAAATCTAAACCATCATCATCATCATCCTTCGACGTGGTTGTACAACTAATCCCAACCAACCGAAATTCACAGTACAATCGATCTCCACACCCAATCTTGCTGCTTTATTCGATCGTACATCCTTTCGATCGCTGAACACAAAAACGTGGTTCGCGAGCCCTCCGTTCCGCTGATTTTCCTGCGTCACCTTCTCCTTCCTTTCATTTCGTTCATCTTTCTACATATAAGGGGGCCATCCCCCTTTTCTTCCCTCTTTGTTTCTTCCACAATATTGCATGGCCGTTGTCTCTCCTCCTTTCTTCCTTCTTTTGTCGGGCTTTGATTCTTAATCCCGTCGGGCATCCAATAATCACCTTCCTTGCCAAGATCGATGAGGATGCCGGTTTAGTCGTCGACAAACCAAACATGCGGCAGTTCGTACAGGGTTACATGTTGGCAAGTCGCGCACAAGACCGACCTGACAACCGTTCAATTCCATTCTGCTACCGTTTCTACCAGTTCATCACTAACAACAATAATAATCGGCGAAATAATATGTTATTAAACAAAATAACTTATTTTTAAGTTTATCTCGGTAGATTTTCTATAGAATTCAGAGCCAGCACTGAAAGTTGCGAACACGTCGATGTAAACAATGCGATCGGAAACAGAAAAATAGGTGGCGAGTGTATATGTAGGCATTTCTATCTTTTTCTATCTTCCATCGCATTGGTTGTAGAAATAAACTTTCAAATGGGAACATTGCACTGCTAACACACAAGTATGACACAATATTGACTTGTAAATCTTTTACATACTTAATAGTTTATTGTGGTTGCAAACAAAATACTGTATCTTTGCTAGCAATTAATCATTATAACTAATGTTTGCCAACAGTCAAGAAATAATGCAGTGCTTAAAATTATTTTAGATTCTGGTTGGAAGCGCCAGGTTTCCTACATCAGAAAAGTTTAGGTTAAATGTCTCGATGGTAATAGGATACAGCCTAGACACCATGCAACTATGTTATGACACAAGCAGCATGTAGCAGACGATGTTTATAGACTCAAACATACATAAAACTGATTAATATTGGAACAAATTTATTGACAATTCTTTATCGAAGATGAAAATAAAGATATGTAGCGATTCAATCAAGAATAGTTTATGCAATTTATCTTGCTTTGTAAGGCAGCAAGGAGCTGGCAGAAACGTTAGCAGGCCGGGCGAAATGCTTGGCGATACTTCGTCTGTCTTTACGTTCTGAGTTCAAATCCCGCCGAGGTCGACATTGCCTTTCGAGATCGATGAATTAAATAGAAGTTGCGTACTGACGTCCGGCTAATCGACTGGCCCCCTCCCCCAAAATTTCGGGCCTCGTACCTAAAGTAGAAAATAATATATTTTGCGTTTTATTTGTGTGTGTGTGTGTGTGTATGTGAGTGTGTCTGTGTATGTGTCTGTGTGTTAATGTGTGTGTGTGTTTGCGAGAGTGTGAATGTATGTGTGTGTGCGCGTGCACGCAAAATGTTATTAACAGAAGAAGTGAAAGATAAGCGAATCGATGGAGGAAAAATAGCTGGAATAGAACAATGGGACAGATCAAACATGTCACAATAATCTTCCCTTTTTGCCACAGATAAAAACGACAGACTCAGGGTACGGTTTACCTGCCTATTTAACAGGTACAAATGAGTAACATAATTAAAACTAATAGTAAAACTTGTATCTCGTCTGTATGTGTTTTAGTGACTTTACCTGTCGGTCGGTATAAGCTCAGAGATAAATTAGCTGCAAACAGTCTGTCACCTCTTATTCCGGTTTTATATTTTTGTCCTCTGGCCGAATCCTTGTTCTTTGTTCCGTCTTTGATTTTCACCGAATACTTCTTTATTCATTTTAAACTTCTGATACTCTCAAGAAATATATAAACGTTATTTAGCTTCATATAGTTCACACTTCTCTTCCCTGTTTTCATTCTCTCTTATAAATCTCAGATCTTGTGAATAAAAGACAAAACCAAAATCTTATTCCAACATTTTAAAATATAATTCAGGCAACTGAAGAAAGCCATCAAGGAAATGGGCTCGGCATTTAAAACTAACTCAAGCTGACTACGGTTGATAAAGGACCGCAAGTGGAACCCTTCCGTATATGAATAGAAGCTCAGCTGTCATTGCCTCACTCAGGTGAAGTGAAGAGGCTAAGAGGCAAAACACTTGTGACCTGCAGACGATAATGGAAGTGTTTCCAACATTGCAATGGATTTAGAAGAGCTGGCAAAACCTCTGAGTAACCCCCACCCCAGTCTCAGCATAGGGCAAAGCATCTCCGATATTTATTTCACCTGTTTCTAGTTTTTTGTTGTTGTTTTTGTTTTCTATTATGACATCACATAATTAGCGTTCTTTTAAGTAGTAATTAATTATTTAGAGAGACACGATATTCATAATAGCGAAGGTATTGGAGCTTTATTCTTTTGCGCTATAATAGAATTATGACGTCATAATGGACGGATTTCCTTAAGAAAACCGAATGCCTAATCCTGCATATCTATGGATTATTCCAATCATTAAGTGTTCTTTCAGGTAAGATTGATAAACCAAATAATTTTTATATTATGTGTTAGATATTACGGTTTATATATTATAATTTTTACTTTTTATGTATGATCTTCAAAAGTCACGTGATGCAGGCGTTGTGTACCTCTTTACACAAATCTAGAAACTATCGAAGACCTCTGTAACTCGTGATTCCATTACCATTGTTACAAAGCTGACGGCAGATATTCTACAGATCTACCGGAGAGAACATTATGAGCATTGCAAAAAAGCTAATACAAGTTCTTCTTGGGGGGGGGGGATCCATTCAAACGTGAGATTCTTCTCTTGTGAATTAACCTCTGCAGGAGAAAAGCAAATTTAAAACATGCAGCTGTGGTAGGTTATACAAAGGCAAAACGTGTCGCCCCCTTAAAATAAGGGTAGAGGAACATCGCAAAGCTGTGACACGATGAGATATTGATAAGTCGGGTATAGCTGATCCTGTATGGAAAAATGGAGACCACCTCCCCCTGTGGGATGAAGTTCAAATAATAAACAGAGAACACGACTGGAAAATACGAGAACTAAAAGAAGCAGCACATATGCTAGGACACAACAACCTCCTAAGCAGACCGAGTACAGATATGAATAGCATATGGGAACCAGTATTAAGGAAGGATAGGAAAATATTAGATTTATAAGCCCTAAAATTCACTCCATAATTGCCCACAGGCATATGGCATAGTGGTTAAGAGCGCGACTACTAAT